>NW_027176975.1:4451698-4581435 GCF_023349555.1 Cebidichthys violaceus | reverse complement strand
GGTGAGAAACTGTAACTTCTGAAATGACTGATTTGATCAACTCCTCTCTGTTTCACGGAGGCAGTATTTGTTTCAAGGCTGTTCTATTGGCCTGTATTACATTATGTACGCGTTTCCCTTTTTCTAGTCCCTCTCTGTATATTGTATATACACAAGACAATAAGCATCGCTCATCTTGAAGCTGACTGTAAGAGACCACGACTGAAATGGTCGTACTTCCAGTAGTCATGGAGTTCACCAACTACTGTATCGTGGTTAAGAGACATTCTACATTTTCAAATAAATTGTAACTATTTGAATGAAATTGCCATTTACTTCATACCAGCAAACTGAAAGGACAGACCTCAAGTATGCGGCGATGATCAGAGAAATTGTGCAACATTTGACATTGTAAAGATTGAAAAGCATCACTTGTTGATGGAGCACGTGGAAAAGCTCATGTTTAATCCTGTGGGAATGAGGTAGATAAGATCACGGTTGACTCTAAATTGAACGTTAATGTCAGCTGAGGCCATGAACCCGCGCTGGCATTAAATACTGCTAATGTTTCTGTTTGTCATGGAGGAGGCGTCCACTGCTTGTAAATCACAAGTCTAAAGGACTGAATAACGTTACAGTACATTCATCCCCAGTAAGAAGTCCTTCCACTTGAGATCAGAGTGCATGTTGGCCACAGAAAGTTCAGTAGGGCTTAAAATAAAAATAAAGCAGCATAAACTAGGATCCTGGAGATGAAAACATGGTCTCCCAGCTCAATATGATTGTCTAAATCCGCTGACTGAACCCAGGAGAAATACAGTTTCAAGAGGAATATGAAGAAATGTGTGCAGGTCCATCCATCTATTTAGAATCTATTTACTCTGCTTCTTCACGAGAATCACAGTACCTGTAAAAGTATCCACCTCACTGGACTTTTTACTGTTTTAATTTACACCGAGTCACAGTGAATGTAATTTATTAATAAAATAAATAAAAAGACTACCAAATTGAACACATCTTTGCAAATAAATCTAAATTTAGAGCATACAGAATATAGAAAATATACTAAATAATAGTCTAACAGTAAAACCTGGCCAAAATAATCCTCGTTCTCTCAAGTCTATATTTAATAAAGGCACCTTCGGCAGCAAGGCGAGTCTTTAACAGCTGTTACATAACTTAATAAGCAGAAGTGGGTATTTAACCTAAATTCACTTCTCACTGGTAAGTTCTTGTAACTTATGCTGCTTCTGAAGACAACTGGCTGCTCCACATTTGTAATGAATTTGCAGAGATTTGTTTTCTGTTTCTGACCACCTGTACATAAAAGCCCAGTTAAATGCACTCTGGTACAACACAATTAAACATTAGGGGATGAATACTTTAAAATCAAAAGCACTCCAGAGTCCACTATTAAATGCACAAAGAGGAAATTCGATTTTCTTATCAACCATGAAAACTTTATTGATTAAAAACTTGTATTTGGGATATTTTTGGGAAAAGTTCCAGTATGCTCATTAAATCGTCAATTCAGCAGAACACGGACGCTAACAATGGAATGCAAGGTGTTGCAACAGCTGCACAATATTATCAGTGGATTCCTGTACTCTAACATCATACAGATGACCACTGTGCACTTGCTGACCAAAGTCCCACTGGGACGAGCCTCCTTCGGGCAGTACTGTCCGTCTCAGCGCTGTTAGGCCCGCGTGGCCAGACTCCTGCCCTGGATATGAGGCGTAGTGGCCCAGTGCTGACAGCAGGGCTGGGACAACGAAGGGCACCGTGTCATTATTGGAATAAGGAGGACTGTGAGCGTGGTGGTTGCTCCTCCTTTTTTTTTTTGTTGGTATGCCCTCATTCTACCCACAGGCTTAGTCTTTCTTGGTCCTCTTGGCCTTGGCTATGTTTTCCTGACGTTTCTGCTTTTTCTTCTGTTCCCGGTCACGTGCCTCAATCATCTTGGCCAGTTTCCAGGACAGCAGTGCACTGGCAATGAAGAGAGGCGTGAGAGCCAGGATGACAGTGGTGAGGAAACCGTAGGGGTCTTTGGCAGCCCATTCCACCACATACTCTGCCCATGCCCGAACGTCAATCATCCTGGTCGAGCAACAATGAGGCTTAATCAAACCTGAGAAAGGGTACCAGGGGAGAAAGCGGTGAATAATCAAGGCAGAGTGATTTCTGGGGAAAAAACATATTCATAACAATAACCAAAGGGTTATTAGATTTGGACTGCTGGTTGCACAAATAAAGCAAGATGACAAAAGCTACATTTGGTTCTTTAAAACTGTGGTTAGTCCTAGCATTAAACCAGATATACAACCTGTCAGGCTAAGCATCACTTTGAATACTTGACAAATGGTACTTTCTCAAATTGACAGAGAAAAAAGCGCTATATACAGGCAATATTTTGGGGCTTCCTGGTGACGTAATGTGAAATAGTAGTAGTGGTTATTTAGTCAATCAAGTCATAAATCTCAAATACTGCTGAGTCTAGGATAATTGGACTCAAACTAATTATATTCAGGGTTTTTTCGTCAATCGTTCAAGAACTAACTTAACGTTAATGATACATCTTTGACGGATGAAATAGCATTATATATAACGTTACATTATAATACAGTTTGGTAACGTTACTACATACGACACTGACAAAACAACAGTGACTTAGTAACTGTTCTCACAATATTGACTACTAAAATTAAGGGTATTAAATAAAGTCTTTAGTCACAAAGAAATATAAACTGGCCCCTGTTTGTTAACTTCCTTTAGCTAGCGTTAGCTGTACCGTTAGCTAATTCCCAATTAACTCACTGAGGTCAACATATGAAAGCTTACATTACATTTTGAAACATGTTTTCACGCCATGGGCCATCTTTGTCACAATGTTACCGACTGGCATCACTGTCATGATACATTAAGACACCACTATGGTGGTATAAAGCTAGTTATTGTAGATGATTGCTACTTGTTGAGCGCACCGACTTAACAGTCGCTCGCAAATCGCGTAAGCTACTGGCTAACTAGCATCAACCCGAGTCGAAGCTAGCAACAGTTAGCTAACACTACAGTCTGAAACCCGTTACAAACAATTCACTCTGACAACAGCCTCATACAAACACGCTTATATGACATATTGACCATGTCTGCCACTAGGATTATATCTAAATATATAAGACGCAGATGATAAGAGTTACATTTTGTACTAACGTTAGCTAAGCTAGCTAACCCCCGCCCATCCATAACGGCCTAGCTTCAGAGCACTGACGCCCAGCTAAAGGCCTAACCACAATGCATATGCACGTGACGAAACAACGAATCTATACATTTCATAATCAAGTGGTGGTGAAAACGAACTAAATACAAAATAAACATACCAATGTGGAGAGATGATGTTTATATCCACGATAATAAGTACCAGCTCCTCCCTGTTCCAGGAAGTGTAACGTTAGCTGACGTGGTCCCGGCTCGTGATTGGATATGACGCGTTCCTGGAAAGATGGGACATGTCGTCCTTTAGGCTGAACACATGGATTTATAGATGATCAAAATACAGGGTATAGAAATGATGCAGTAGTTAATGCGGTGCTTTGCTATACTATTGCACACTATTCCATACAAATTGGATACCTGCACAGTGTTATAGAAGAGTGAATGAAAGCAGCAGTATGGTCATAACACAATTTTATTGTTGTTGTTCTTTTAATCTTAAACTATTTTAGGAACATGAATATGTGGTAAAATGTGAGCTAAAAACAACTTTGCCAGGGTGAGCCATACGCTGAATTACTGTGAAATTAAAGCATTTGAGATTGTTGTATTTATCAAGGGTGCAGAGTTTAAAATGTGAATGTCGGTGAAAATAAGTACAAATGTTGTGTCTTTGAAAGGATTGGATTATGATCAGAGTGATCAAGTAAAAGTGTGGTATAGTTCTCATGTCTGCCAGGGTTCCCTACAGAAAGAATGTGAATATGTGTGTGTGTGTGTGTGTGTGTGTGTGTGTGTGTGTGTGTGTGTGTGTGTGTGTGTGCTTTCCATCATTAACATCCTGCAAAACAATGTCTGCTGGACAGTGATTATTGTAAAATATTGGATGCAGATTAACAATACAAAACACAATGTGGTCGACTCGGATACTAAACATAGAATCAGATGACATCTAGGCTAGCTATTGAAACTTCTGGTCATGTGTGGAACTGCTCTGAAGAATAAAGCAAATGAAAAAGCAATTTGATGTGGAACAAAAAAAAAAAAGAAAGAAAAAGGCTCCATTGGCCCTCTGGGAAAGATGGCTAACATAACAAAAACGGACCTGCTGGCTTTGTGAACTTCCTGTGGGGAAGTATTGAAACCAAATCAGGTTAGGCCACATCTGCTCTGTCCATACAGCATGGATCACTTTCAGAGCAGTTCAAAGGCCAGCCTTTTAGATCTACTCACAGTGGAAGGAGCGGGGCAGCTGCGAACACATGCAGAGGACAAACACATTGCAAACACACTTTCTGGTTTGCCAGCATAGTTTGTGGCCAAGTTTTTATAGACAATCTAAAAACACATCCCCAATCTGGTGTTTTTTTTTTTTTTGGTTATATGCTTATAATCATTAGCTTCTGTTACATGTCTCACTAGGCAGGGAGAACCCAGGGGGTGGGCAATGCAGCCGCACCCTAAACCCAATGACTATTTTTCTCCGACAGAAGTGGGCCCCCTTTTCATGACGCAGCTATTCAACTAGCATTAACAACAGACAGGAAGTAGGACCATAAAATGACTGCGCCACAATAGTAAAAAAAAAAACAGCTCCTAGTGGTGTGTGTCATAATGATTACAAGAAAATCCACGAGTCTGCCCAGACATTGTGGAATTTCCAACATCATTTGAATCTTTTTCTGCTGATAGACTCAACTGCTGGAGGGAGTATAGAGCAGAGAGCGTGACTTTTTAAAAAATGTTATTGTAAGTGATCCAAGATGATCCATGATGACATCACCAGGGTGCTTTGCATTTATACTAATCTTCACGTGTAAAGTTCAGAGGAAGTGCTCCTTTAAAGTTAAGATAGGACCTAAATTATCAGTGTGTGTGTGTGTATGTGTGTGTGAGAGAGAGAGCTTGTTTTTTCAAAGTGTGTTAGTGATTAATTGTCCCATAGGCTGCAGCATAGTAAAACCGATGCCAGACAGCTGACCAAAATGACTGATTAGTGGCTTACAGAGGACAAGCATGTCCAGCTCCATATCTTCATGTTCCTCCTCCCACGCCCTTTCTGTCTCTGACAGCTGAGAGTCCTTTGGACTTAAGCCTCGAAAAACAACCATCACGTTGTTTTTGAAGAAGCTAGAGCCCGGGGTGGTAGCACAGGCTCCAAAGGAAAGAAGAAGGAAAAAAAAGTCCGCTTTCTTGCCCCCTTTTACCCCTGTGGGAAACTGCGAGACCGCCCCTGGATTAAGTCCCCGCCTTTAAACTCAAATAAGAAGGAAACTTCAAAGGCCGTCGGCCGCCGGGGCTCCGCCCTCGCGCTCCCGAACGGCTTCACAAAGGATTTGCCGACGTTCGGGAATTCCGCCTCCAGTTCCTTTTATAGCGCCACTCGTGCGCTGGCAGCGCTCCAGGATCCCGCCCATCCCGGTTACTTTGACAACACAAAGGACTTCACGGAACTCGCAAGCGCCGCCTCTCTTTCCCAAATAAGGGCAGTCTCTCCATGTACGGCAAACAATCGGTGCGAGATTGCCCTTTTCTCTTCCTTATCCCGTTTATATGATCGGAGAGGAACTGCGCTTCAGGTTGGAAGCGGTGCGATCATGGCCGAGCGAGTCCAGCAGCCCCCAGCCAAGCGGCTCTGCTGCAGGCCCGGCTACAACCCGGCGTGCAGGCAGGGGCAGCGGGCTGGAGGAGTCCTGTGTGGCGGCGCGGGGTCCGCTCCGGGAGGGTCGGGGAACGGAAAAACGCACAACCCCGAGTCGTTGCTCGATATCGCGGCGCGCAGAGTCGCGGAGAAGTGGCCGTTCCAGAGGGTGGAGGAGCGCTTCGAGAGGATCCCGGAACCCGTCCAGCGGAGGATCGTATACTGGTCGTTCCCGAGGAGCGAGAAGGAGATCTGTATGTACTCCTCTTTCAACGCCGGAGGAGAGGAAAGTGGAACTAGCGGGGACAATAATGACGAGACCCAGCTGCCTTTCCTACGGGGTGTCACTCTGCTGGAGGGTGGCTGGGTGGACAACGTATTGCAAGTCGGTGAGTGGACTATACCGTTACAGAATGGCAGGAAAACCGCCTACAATAAGCAATAACTCGCACTGTTTGCCCTTTTTTTTCCTATGGAACCGTGCCACACTTTTACAGGGCTTGTGTTAGCCTTATAGCCTTGTGTGTTATAAACAATGCAGGGTATTTCCACGCCAGTCTTTCAGCTTGTGTGAGAATAGCCTATTTTCAGACGAGCCCGTAATAGTAGCCCACTTCTCCCCTGTTTTCGCCCACTGAGCTGCGCGCATTGAATTGCCCAGAGCCATCCCAATTGGAAAGCTTAGCACTTTGTTCCTATTTTTATGTCTTTCCAGCTCTCCATGCCCCCACCAATGGGTACGCAGACAAAAGCCCCCTATATCTTTTCACCGCTGGCTAAATAGACGATATTTAGAAAGGGTGGGAGGGACGGTGATTTAAAGCCACAGTGCTTCTATTTTGTTTGCCAAACACCTTTTGTGAGACAGACTGAAGCTTTTTTCGCCCTGTTTTTTCGTCCCAATATTCAGTCAAAAGTCCAGGCTATATGCAGCTGGTAAAGGCAAAGATACATTTTTGTCCCCCTCTGTCTGCTGCATTATTTTTTTTGGTAAATCTCGGAGTAAAACAGAGGTGCTGTAGGCTCAGCAAACCCCCCTGCCTGCCTGCCTTCCTCCCTGCCTGGCTGGCTGGCTGCCTTTACCAGAGCCACAATATTTCACTGCAATCGTCAGTGCAATAGACTCAGCTGTCAATCCGTCTCCCCACCCTTGGAAACGGTTCAGGATTCTAATCCCATTACCCTCCCCAGTTCATCTGAATCTTAATGCATTCTGCAAACAAGATTTTATGCATGATCTTCTTCCTCCTCCCTCCCTCCCTCCCTCCCTATCTCTCTCTCTCTCTCTCTCTCTCCCCTTGCTCCCTCTCTCACTTCTTGGCTTACTATCCCTCCAAAGAATCTGTGTGGAGATGGCTTCAGCTCTTGTGGGCTCGGAGAATGTGCAGTGCACAATAGTAGCCATGGAGCAGGCAGACAGACAGACAGGCAGGCAGCTCTCCCTCCCTCTCTGCCTGTTTACCAGATTCCCCAGCATTAGACTCATTTATGTGCTCACTCTCTCTTTCGGGGCTTTCGGGTTTGCTGAACACTCGGCACAGGGTAAAATAGTGCACGGAGTCAGTGAGGAGTTTCGCGTAAGTGTGTGATTTGGAGAATATAGTCCGAAATAGTGACAAAGGGGGGAATGGGGGTCATTTTCTTTGGTCATGCATTTGTTTTTGTGTGTGTGTGTGTGTGTGTGAGAGAGAGAGAGAGAGAGAGAGAGAGAGAGAGAGAGAGAGAGAGAGAGAGAGAGAGAGAGAGAGAGAGGGAAAAGATTATGCGTGGGGGTTTTGATAAACACAGAGGGGGATTGTGCATGCATCTGTGTGTGCATGTGTGTGTGTCTGCGTCTGCACGGGCTGTCAGTCTCATCCTGCATGCTCACAGAGAGAGGAGGATGACAGGCGAGTACACAGCAGGAGGAGGAGGGCATGTTATGCTGATTGCAATTTTCGCCCCAGAATTTTTTTTTTTATTCTTCTTTTTTTGGGGGGGGGGGGGCGGGACAGGGGAAAATAAAGCCAAGGAAGAGAAAAATGATAAATAAAAGATGTAATCTACTCCAGGGGACAGGCAGCCACTGGAGGATGAGGGCTTAAAAGCAGGGCAGCATGGGAGAGGGGGGGGGGGGGGGGCTGTCAGCCACATCACACACCACATGTATTGGCCCCATCAAACGCATACAGTAGGTCTGGCCTGGGAAAAAAAAAAAAAAAGTGCAGGGTGGTTGTGAGGGTGTGTTTGTGTGTGCACACAAGCGTGCATTGGCTTTGTGTGGCTTCTGGTGTGTGTGTGTGTGTGTGTGTGTGTGTGTGTGTGTGTGTGTGTGTGTGTGTGTGCTGTCAGTGGGATGGCATTCAGTGTTGATGATGAAAGAGAGTAGAGCAATAGAATAGATGCTGAGGTTATTGTGTATGGGGGGGAAAGCTAATATACTTGAATGGATCTGCTGTCGCTGTATTCTTTTCCTCCCCCTCTCATCTCCTCCACCTCCCTCTCTCTCTCTCTCCCAAGTGAGCAGCTATAAAACTCTCCATATTTACTCCCCTAAGGCCAACTACCAGCCCCCAGTCTCCTGTGATTATTTATCTTTTTCTCCAAGACATTAATCACACGCTTTTTTCTTTTTTTTCTTCTTCTCCCCCCCCCCCCCCCCCCCCTCCATCTCTTTCCATATATCAGTGCTGCAGAAGGAACGGATAGTGTGGGGTTGGCGTTTAAGAGGAAGAGCAATAGATCGGGCGATATCAAGAAAAAGAAGGGAAGCCTAGAGGGAAAAAAAGTGGGTGGAAAATGCAAAAGAGGAAAGAGGCATTGAAATGGTGATTGCAAGAGAAGGGGATGTCTGAAAGTAAAGAATGAAGCGCGGAGAATGGGAGAGAGTGAGATGGATGGGTTGTTCTTCCTCCCATGCGAGCTCATCTGTTCCAATGCCAGCCTCCGAGATAAATATTCATATTCGAATGCGAGTGTTATCCAGCGGTCCGCTGCTCCTCTTGTTACAGCGGTGTTATAACAAACCCGCTCTCCAGCCCTCTTGCTCTCCTTTCTGCTGTCGGATCCGTGATGAATTTGTCAGCTGCTGAGCAGATAGCAGGAACACATACCTGACCTCCTCAACCTGCATGAAAAGGCCCTGCGTGTCATAATACGTCCAGAACGGCAGATGACTATAATGAAACGTGCACACGTACTTACGGAGAACAGCCTCCCCCCCCCCCCCCCCCCCCCCCCCCCCCCCCCCCCCCCCGTAACAACAACCGCCGCCTGTCATTGTCATGAGCCGGTCATCATCAATGCGTCTTCTTTAGCTTGTCCATCAGGTAACCGAGCGTCGTTTACCCGGCAACGAGAACTTCCAGAGCTGCCCCGCTCTGATCGCAGCATCTGTTCTCCTCCGGCCCCCTTAGTGCAATTTAGACTCGGCAGCTCATCACGCTGAAAGGAAGGCTAGTATTATGGTGCCCCCCCCCCCCCCCCCCCCCCGTCCTCTAATTATAGAACCCTAATCCTATGGCTCTAACATGGCATGACAAAGCATGTTTGCACTTCATTACCCTCCTTCCTGTTTCAGTCCTCCAGTCTGGGTCAAGTTCATCCCCTCGTCTCTCATTCATGTACAACGTCCTCCGCTCCTCCCCCCTTTGACCCCTCGCCCCCCCCCCCCCCATATTTCTAACTCCTCCTCCCCTCCCTCTATCTGTCTTCAGGGCTTTGTGCCAGGAGGTAAATAAACCATAACCCCCACCACCACCACCACCACCACACTCTCACTATCCTCTTACCGTAAGCCCTGTGTCCCTATGGAGGGACATACTGATGCCTGGCATATGTCGCTCTCTGCAATGTCATTAGCGTGAGCTACGTGCTACAGCCTATTTATCCAGCTCCCCTTGTTAGGCTAATTATTCACATGAAGCTACATGTCATTTTATCATGCTGCTGCCCCAAATCTGGGTGATGAGGTTGTCGAGGGCTGTGTTTTTTTTTTTTTTTTAATTCAAACTAGAATGAAAGCAGATATGCATATCCCGTAGCCTATTTTGGTGTATTTTCCGTTGGACTAGATAGCCTGTATTATTTTGCCGTTCCGCCGCTTAAAATATCACTGAATGTCCATGGCAGTCGTGCCCGTTTGAGTGTGAATGTCATCCTCCTCTGCTCCACCTATTTCAGAGGCGACTATGTGTGTGTGTGTGTGTGTGTGTGTGTGTGTGTGTGTGTGTGTGTGTGTGTGTCTGTCTTGGGCTCCTGCACGCTCATAACTCAGGTTAATTTGTTCACGCTCGGGAGAATCTTAATTAGGTTTCTGCGTCATCTACTCTCACTCTCACCCTCTTTTTTTTTTTATCATGATGTCAGTGAAACGGTGAAATAACAACCGGGGCTGGAGGTTCCCTGCTTTTTGACCTGTTTACTTTCTTTTTTGAATATCCTAACACAGGCTCTCCTAAATCTTACGCTTAGCTCGTAAAAAAGCGTGCTTTAGGAGCCGTGTGTCATTTCCTGTTTGACTTTGATACGTGTGTGCTTAGCATTCAGGCACAACCGTGGCAATATCAGACATAATTCACAACAATACGACACATAGGCTCTGACGACACCCTCAAAACAAAAGGGCTGATAAAACAACAAAGAATATTTGCGCACACTCGTAGGTTATTGTTTGGGCGACAAAAGCGGTGAGCCAAATGCCAAGGAGAAATCTGCTCCACTTACAGAGGTGGTGTGACACTGAGCATGTTTGTGCGAGAACACACTCGTGCACAAACACATTTTTGCACTCCGGACTTTTTTTTTTTTTTTTTGGACTAAGAATTCACAAGTCTTTTCAAAGGGCTTCTTAAGGATCAACATTTCAAGCATTTCGTCCACGAAGGTGCAGAATGTAAGATGCCAAACGTAAATCTTGCACGAGCATGTTGTCTGCGAGGCGCTGTCAGGCCGAGCTGGATTTTTTTTTTGTTGGTGGGTGAGGGCTCGTTGTTTTTGTTTGTGGGTGGGCTGTTTCTTTTCATGTGGGCAGAAGTGGTTTTTATTTTCCTGTTAGGTTTTGGGGGAAATCCTTTATCTTTTTTTTACAATGCCCGTCGAGATTGAGCCCACATGCCTGCCACCAGAGACTGAGAGAGACGGGACACATATGCTGTTTAACTGTGTGAAACCAATACGCAGGACTGAGACACACAAGATTAATCGTTACCACAAAAAAAACAACCCAGTTTTGAAGTTATTCGAAACGATAAGCGAAGGAGCGGTTCAGAAGTCGGTGACTCGGATGCCGTTTGTGGACCGAGCTCTTAGCTGAGAGCGTTTTGGAGGAGCAGTGATTCTGGATCCGGTGCCTCGGGTCTACCCCCAGCCATGTGACTATCCCTGGGCTTGTATCGTCATGGAAACATGGCTGAGACGAGAGCTAGTGTAAACAAATGGCCGTCCAAGAGGGAGGAGAGAGAGAGAGAGGGAGGGGAGAGAGAGGAGAGAGAGAGAGAGAGAGAGAGAGGGGCAGCAACCGCATCCATGTGTAGAGACATTGAGTCTTTGGGGAAAGTGCTCTCTCTGACTGTCTGTGTGCATCTGAGAGCAGCAGATTCCAGGCCTTTGTCCCATTATGTTGGCTGACTGGGAGAAAGATGGGATGCGTTTCAGCTGCCGCTTAATGGGAATGCGCTAGCTTAGCTTAGCTTAGTGTTGCTTTGGTGCGAGCGTGTGCACATGAGGTTTTTACAGACAAAATAGTGTGCATCATTCTGTCTGCTATGTAACATTGCTTGGTGTTGGATAATAATAGGTAATGAGTCAATATCTTCCTTGTACACTGAAGTCAGAGTAAGCATCAATGTGTTCACGTGATGATTACTATCGTTCTGCTCCTAATGAGTTTCAGGGCAAACTCAGTTTCTATCCTTGGATTACTCACAGACGGACAGTTTTCTGTCTGGGTGGCCTCGTCAAAGGTTGAGCCCATAAAGCGAACCCCGACGTTGTGGTTCTGTGCCCACGAAGTGGGGGAGATGACCGGTGGGTTCTTCGGCGTGCTCTGTCATGTTCCCACCGCGTCAGAAGTTTCCAGAAGGTCCCAAACCTTGACACAGCCCCAACTCCAAACTCTTAACCAACCCCAGACCCAGATGTGCCTGGAGATTATTCCCCACCGCAGACCATAACTTCCTCGAGCCAGCCGTGTTCCACCTCCTACTCCCAGCCATAACGGCCCCGCGCTCTCTTCACTTTTCCGAGACCGTACCCAAGATGTACCATTAGACGGGCTAGCTCTGTCGGCCTTATTTCCAGTCCTTCCACCTGACTGGAGCCAGCCTCCCTTCCAGTCCCATTCCTGCTCCCAGACATAGCCCCCCCCCCCCCCCCCCCCCCCTCTTAAATCACCATTCCCAGCTCCAGCTCCGGCCCACCTTGCGTCTGCCACGCTCCCGGGGGCCCATTACCGAGCTGCCCAAAAATTACCCCGCGCGCTAATACCGGCTCGTTTTCAGTGACGCTCGATGTACAAGAGCAGCGTGCGTCGCCCCCTGTTAAAATAAACCAGCTAAAGTAATAAAGTTCCAGTGTGAGCTCTCTAACGTCTGCCCCGAGTCCCCGTTCCAGCCTGACTTGTCTCCCGTCCCAGACTGTGGCTGCTGGGTGTGCGTCAGCAGAGCCTCTCGGCTGGCTGACTCTGTCTAGGAATCCAGGGCTCCTTCCACAGAGCTCCTGCCCCTCTCTTCACTCTGAACACAGGGAACACGCGATAGAAAGGCTACTAAATCCACAATGACAAGGCCCTATTAAAAGCAGTTTTTTTCTATTTCATTTAATGACTTTTATCACCAGCCGCCCTTCTCTCTTCGATTTGGCAATAATAACAACAGGGGAATGCAGCACTCAGCGTTCTCCTATCTGATGCTCCCTTTCACTTTTTTTTTTTTTTTTTTTTTCTTTTTCTTTTTAATGAATTCCTCTTTGCACCAATGGGCTGCTGAAATAAGCACAAAGCAGGCCAAGACTCTGCTTACTGCAGTGGAAGGTTCAATGTATGTATCCTGTGTGTGTGTGTGTGTGTGTGTGTGTGTGTGTGTGTGTGTGTGTGTGTGTGTGTGTGTGTGTGTGTGTGTGTGTGTGTGTGTGTGTGTGTGTGCACTTACTACATGAGTATGAGAATAAAGGCTACTCATGCTGCCACACAACAGAGCCTCTCTGTTCAGCCGTTTGGTCAACAGCTGTTTCTCTACAGAAGCCCAACAGCTCTGGATCAGACTAAAGGCTTCAGATGATATTTCTGTTTGTGTGTGTTTGTGTGTTTGTTTGTGCGTGAACGCAATCCAGGTATACTTTGCTGAGAGAGACAGAGAGTAGAAAGTTAGTAGCTGCTCTTGTTCCAGATTAAAGTCATTCTCTTTGATCCATTCCAGACAAAAGCGGAGGGTACGGCAGAGAATATCTCACCTATGGCTCGTGGTGCTTGATCTATAATACATTACACTAAAAGTGAACGTAGATAACTGCATATTCTCCACCAGATACCTACACAGGACTTCCAGTAGTGGTGGATTCTTTGTGGTGTGTGTGTGTGTGTGTGTGTGTGTGTGTGTGGAGACGAGCATGTGCGCGTAGGACTTAACACCGCGTGTTAATGGCTCAGCGAGCGTGTTTATGGCTGTGTGTCAGGCTGAATAAAGGTGAGACGTGTTAATGATAAGAGGGTGGATGACATTCCCGTCTGTCATCATTCCCACGCTATCCCATTTTCACTGTTGCGCGCACACCCACACACACACACACACACACACACACACACTCACTTGCCTGCACGCATGCTTTAAGACAGACGCTTGCCTCATGGTGCCCGGGGACTAGGCGCCTTAGAGTAAACAAGAGCAGAGGACGAGGGTTTACCTGCCGCTGACCCCTATCGCACAGACTCACACAGACGGAGGTGTTCTCTCATCTGCTGGTCCCTCCCCCCAGCATTGAGCTGGCCCAATGCTGACCTCTTCACTTGCCTCCCCCCGCCCCCCCCCCCCCCCCCCCCCCCCCAATGGATTTACTAAAGCCAAAGGTCAACCTGGTCAGACTGTCCCTCCGGTGGCCGATTGCTCTGCTTGACATGCTCACGTTATTGTTTTCCAATAAACACCACCTGACCAAAAAGGGGAAGATTGCTTGCCTGATTGAATGTGTGGTCGGCGTTTTGCATGTTCCAATAAGCCTTTTTTTTTCTTTCTTTTTTTTTTCTTTCAGTCAGAGAGTGGGGACAGAGCACATGCCCGGTTTTGTTTTTGTCCTTTTTGTGGAACAATCGGGAACCCGAGCCAGATTCTAGAGAGGGAGTTTGCCCGGTTCTCTCTTCTCGCCCCGCAGGCTCGGGTGCTGTGTGAGCTATGTGGAGGAGGAGGAGGAGGAGGATGAAGAGGAGGAGGAGGAGGAGGAGTAGGTCCTGGGAGTGTGAGGTGACCGTGGCTGCGCCTGGTCCAACGATGTCGTGGCTGTGTGGCATTTCAGACATGCATTCAGTGCTCTGTGGAGGAGCTAGGGCTGAATAGAGCTAGAAAGGCTCTCCAGGCTTGAGAGACAGACAAAGAGAGAGAGAGAGAGAGAGAGAGAGAGAGAGAGAGAGAGAGAGAGAGAGAGAGATGAGAGAAGGAGTGGATGCCTTTCAACCGAATGGAATCTGGTTTCGCCCTTTTGTCTTCTTTTGAGTTCTTTCCTTTTCTTTCTTGCTCATTTCCTTGCTTGCTTGTTTTTTTCTTACCTCATTCCTGCCCTTCATCGTCCTGTCTTATTTTTCTTGCTCTTCTACTCCTAATCACTCCATACCTGCGCCTATTCTCCTTCTTTTTCATGCATTCCTTCCTCGTGTTTATAAGCTCTCATGATCTCTTTTTTTTTTTTTTCCTCCCCATCTCAATTTTCCAGCTTCATTTCCCAAGCCAGGCAATAGAAACTCATATCTTATTTACACTGCCCCTATCTAGATACAGCATGTTTCCATAGTGTTTCCTGTGTCTAAACTCCCAGAGGAAGGCTAGCTGGCTAGTTAGCTCCTGCTCTCTCTGCTGTGCTCGGTGCTAGCAGTCTGCATCCAGACCTCGGGGGCTATCGCTGTTTCTACATTTAGAACCTCTCTGTTTACCTCTGTCTGGAATTAGCAGAGGGACAAGACTTGGCCTGTTTGCTGTCGTGTCTTTCGCTGAAGTTTTTAAGTGATCCCCACCCTGATGGTTCCCAGGTTCCAGGACAGTCCTCAATAGGACTGTCCTGGAACCTTTTTCAGGGTTCGGCATCGCTCTGCCCTTCAGGAATAAATCTGGTAGCATTTTGTTCTACGTTCCCCTCGCTCCTTTACTCCAAATCTCACATCACCAACTTTTGTGCTGATGCACTGAATGAGCAGTTCAGTGTCTTGCTCAATGACAAGTTGCTCATCGCACAGGTCAAGACACAGGATCAAGGGTTTTTACTCCGGCTGGGTTCTTGATCCTCAGTATTTCTTTGTGTCGGAATCTAGCGTCGGATGTCTGGTTCAATTCATAATCTCCTGTTTTATAACGAAGTCCTTGCACGGCTGCTTGCGTTATACAATATTTTACATCCTAGAACATCTTTTGTTCGAAAAAAAAAAAAGAAGCAGTTCTATAGAAAATCATGCTTTGATTTCTCAAGGTGATATATGGGGAAAGAAAACATTCACATCTGAACTGAAACTGGGTTATTGGCTTTAGTGTTGTAGGCTGATTATTTTGGGGTACAGCCTTCGCCACACACCTTTTTGCCAGGAAAAAAAGAAAAGAAAAAGAAGCTATGACTTCTTTCTATCAATAGTGGGGAAATTGGCACCATGAATCAGATTGCGTCTGCGCCATGCTTTGCTCACACACACTTGAATGTAGGTGAAGTACTGATCTTCCATTGTTGTTGCTCGCCGTTGCCGACGGACGTCTGCCACCGCCTGTTAATGCCACCCCTGTCCCTGTCTGCATTCTTGCCCACGAACCCACTATCTGGCTGCCTGCGTCTGTCTGGCTAGCAGTTAGCTGGCTAGCTGTCCCTCCTGGGTGGCTACATCACCTCACCCCCCCCCCCCCCCCTCCCTCGCAGCCAGTGACAGCCCAGCCCAGGGAGACGTGGGTAATGGTCCTCTCTGATGTACAGCCTGACTCAATTGGACTGGATGGCAGACACACGCCTAAAATAACAAAAGGAGGGGAGCGAAAGAGAGGGGGGTGGAGAGGGAGGAGGAGGAGGAGGGGAGGGAAGGAGCGAAGCGATCGATAAAGCAGGGACACATCGCCTAATAAAGATTTATTCCTTTTTTTTTTTCCTCCCCTCGCCATCCGCCTTGGCAGGGCAGAGGGGATGGGTGGGGGGGGGGGGGAGGAGAGAATGTGATTAGTGGACTTCTTCTCCCAGGGTGCCTCTGATAGCATGTGCGTATACACGTGCGCGGCAGTATGTATGTATACCCCGATGCGTCGCGTGTGTTTTTGCATCTCTTGTGCGCTCGTCGCACGCGTCTCTCCCTCTCTCCCGAGAGCAGAAGGGGGTTAAAAACAGTCTCTGTCGTTTGTTCTGCCGGCAGTGGCACTAGCAGCTGCAGCTGTGTCCCTGCCTCCCTCTCTCTCTCTCTCTCTCTCTCTCTCTCTCTCTTTCTGTCAGCTAATATTTAGTTAATCTTTGGTCTGGGACCTACGGGACTGGCCGGAGCTCCTGGTGCCCCATCCATCTCGCACTGATCTATATTCCACGCTGGATCCCTGTGCCATTAACCACCACCAAGGGGAGGAGAGGAGGGGAAAGAGAGGCACAGAGGTAGAACGAAGAGGAAAGGGCAGATGGGTGGAGGGAGAGCTGTAGAGAGACAAGAGAGTGATGGAGAGGAAGCAATGGAGCAGGAGGGGAGGGCGGGGGGGGCTGTCTACCGTCTCAACACTAAATGGGAGGGAAAGGGAGTAGAAGAGGTAGGTCGGCTATTTCAGCCAAGCACATAAATATCTTCCCCTAATTTTGAGGGAAAAGTGAAAAATAAAAAGCCAGGCTTTTTTTGTTTATTTTTGGAGTATACCCCTCCGATTCATTCTCTCCTCCCGTCTCCTATTTCCCTGCCTTATTGGATACGAAAAAAAAGATCAAACCTTTTTATACAGGAGAGCAGGAGGAATTACTGAAAACGGTTCGTCCACAAGGAGGTGTTAGAAAGTTGAGGAGGTAAAAAGGTGGCGTAGGTGGAGGTGAAGAGAATAAAGGAGGCAGAGGGTGTGGGAGTGAGCGATCCCTATGCATCGAGCGGGCCGCTTCATCTATATGCATTGTGTAGTTATGAAGGGGTCCACCTGTGAAGGCTCCGAGTGCTGAGTCACTCACTAACGCGCAGACTAAATGCTTTTATCTCAGACGCCTGGTCCATCTGAATGGAATATAATAGGCCATAAAGTGCTTTGCTAGCAGCGGCTGCTTGCCCCGTGGCAAACCCTCGCCCCTCGCTCCCCTACTCCAAATCTCATTTCACCACTTTTGTGGAAACAAAGCGTGGTCGCGCTCTCCTTTAATCACCTTTGTTTTATTTTTTCCTCTTCTTTTTAATGTTTTTTTTTCCTCTCCTTGTCGTTCCTCCCCGCGGTGCTTCTCAGGCAGCCACAGAGAGCTCCCTCTGTCTACGCTCCCCCTTCGTGCCTCCTCCCCTCCTCCAGACTCCTTTGCTGCTGTGTGTGTGTGTGTGTGTGTGTGTGTGTGTGTGTGTGTGTGTGTGTGTGTGTGTGTGCGCACACGTGTGTGTTGGGCACCTGTTTGGGATCTCGGTGTGTGTGTGTGTGTGTGTGTGTGTGTGTGTGTGTGTGTTTAGGGTCATGCCTGCAGGTCGTGCGTAATGAATAGCTGGGCTGTCGCTGAGGCGCAACTAGCTGAGGAGGAGGTAGCCAGAGAATAGCGCACCGGTGACGGAAGGAGAGGAGGAGGATGGAGGGATGGAGGGATGGATGGAGGGAAGGAGGGAGGGAGAGAAGAGAGGAATGAGGGAGCAGGAGGACCAGTGAGGGAGGAAGGGAAGAGTGGTTTGCGAAGCCAGTGAGCCTTAACCACCTTCTGTCAGTCTGTCTGCTCTCAGCGCTGTTTTCTCTCTCATAGGAATCTAATGGCTTTTCCACTGTCCTCTTTCCAAACCTCCTCCACCACCACCCTCTACCCTGTCTCTCCCTTCTTGCTCTCCCTCTCTATTGCTGTGCTATTCTCCCCCCCCTCCTCCCCCTTTCTTACTTCTCTCCTTCTCCCCTCACTTTCCGTTTCTCGGTTAAAATTCCCTCCCGAAGTCTCCGCACTGTCCTCCCCTGCTACCTCCCCTCCCCTTCTCTCCTCACGTCCTTCCAGCTGCTGGCCAGGGGAACAGCTGACTAAATCTAAAGCTCGGGCCCCTGGCTCTGGCCCCGGCCCCGGCTCTGCCACAGCCTCCTCCTATTCTCAGCCACCCCCCATCTCCCTCCCTCCCTCTATCCCTTCCTCCCTCCTCTGGCCTCTAGCCCTGGCTCCTCTCTCAGCAGCCCCAGCTCAGCCCTGGCCCTGCCTCTGAGCCTCGGCTCCAGCTCTGCCTGACTCTCAGCAGTTCCCTCCAACCATCCCCCCTCCATCCCCACTTCGGAGCCTCAAAAGCCTCAAAACCCCTCTCTTTCTCTCCCTTTTTCACTCTGTGTATTCTTGCTAATTCACTTGCCCTCCCTCCTCCCTGCTCTGACGGGCTGTAGCCGGGCCCCTGGTGCTGTCCCAACGTATCTGGACCGAGGCCTCGTCCAGGTTGGCCGCAGTTCGGTTCTCTGGCTCCCGTACCCGGCCTCTCTAGCCAGACATCTTTCTCTCCCTGGCTAGCAAACGTTAGTCACTGTAACTCATTGTGGCTCGCTTCACTCCGAGCCACGTTCTGCTCGTACATTTTGGTCGTTCCTGGCTCAACACTTCCTTTTCCCGAAGAGCTCTTTGTGTCCTCGCGTGTCTCTTTGTCTCCTCGCTCGTGTACGTCTCTTTAACTTGTGTGGACAGGCTCAGCCCCAGCACAAACACATTCGCTCAGCAATCAGACGCGTGCGTCGTGCGAGAGCGCGAAGCATATGACACATGATTGGCAGCAGTGGGGAGGATGCGGCGGGGGGGGAGGGGAGGAGGGAGGGAGCAGTGAGAGGGGAAGCGGGCCTTGTCGCATCCACGGGCAAGCCGGGGGCTCGAGTTTGATCGCTGCCCAGGGAAGGGAGCCTTTGCATCCTCCGCCTCCCCCCACCACCACCACAACCTCTGTGGCTGTCAGAGCAAGGCTGCAGGCTTGTGTGATTAGGTGCAGGCCCAGGTTCCGCCATCACTCTTCTGAACAGACGTTGCCCACAGAAGACACCTGTCAATGCTCTTCCTCCTCTCTGACACCCGACTGATCTCAGATGAGCGACACAGGGCTGACAGAGCAAAGTTGAAAGAGCGACCCCACAGCTACGGTGGGATGCGCACACACACACACACACACACACACACACACACACACACACGTGCATTCCCCTTTGTGTGGAAGCGGGCCAAGGAAGCCCAGGCAAGAAGAAGCAGAGTTGGTCTGCGCCAGTTGAAGCAACATCAGAATCTTCTGGAACACCTCGTAACTCCTCACAGATTATTATTATTATTCAGCCCACTCCCCCGTCTGTCTAATGCCCGATACAGCCTTCGACGTTCCCGCTGCCTTTGTTGTGATTTTGTGTTGTTTTTGTGTGTATGTGTGGAGGGGAATTTTTGGGGGGTGGGAGAGGGAGTAAGGCAGCAAAAAGTTTCCTTTGGAGTCACGTTTTCTCTTGTTGACTGACAGATACGGGACGATGAAAGCGAAAATCGCAACGTGCCGCAGACTTCAAAGGTTCCTGTGTTCCTCCGTTTATTGGCAACGACGCACAACAGCCCCTCTCCCCGATGTGGATTCTTCAAAACAGGGAGGGAGAAGAGCTAGTCGAAACAGAGGCAGATGACAAAGGAGCTACCATCCAAACAGCTAGAGGGAGAAGAGGGAGGAGGAGGAGGAGGAGGAGGAGGAGGAGGGGTGCTAAATAATCAGACCTAAGCAATGTAACCGAATCGGACTGCTTTTCAGAAGCATTTTCAATCAAAACGGGCTTTTGATGCGCACTGATTCTGATATCGGGGATGTTTTGAGTAGAGAAAAAGTGACTGCTTGAAGTTGTAAAGAGCTCCCTCTGCTTTGACGGGAGCTTTGGTACCTCACTGAGGCTTTTTTTGGTGTGTGTGTGTGTGTGTGTGTGTGTGTGTGTGTGTGTGTGTGTGTGTGTTTTGTATGGACCAGCGCAACAGTAATTAACTAAGTGTAAAAGCTAAGAAGAAGTAAGCCGCTTGGTTCTGCTCCTCTAACCTTATAGACTCCCCCCCCCCCCCCCCTTGTATTATTCCTCTTGTCCAGGATGGCACCCATTGACTGCCACTGACCTAATTTGGGCAAATTTCACTGACCTACTTCATGGGTGAATGCTGACTTGCCCACGGGAGGGGATTCTCTCACACACACACACACACACACACACACAGATATACAACCACACATATTCTTTTCCATCCTTATGATTATTATGCAGCCCCTCAGCCTCCTCTACGGTTGCTATGGCGCCAGGCATGTACCCCCCTCAGTTGTGCCCCCCCCCCCCCCCCTCCTCCCGTCATATAGCCTCCTTCAGCACTCAAATGAAGGTAATGAGGATCTCAGAGTGCAGACACGTGGTGAAATATAAACAAAGCAGTTGGCCTTTGTTTCATTTTGGTCTCAGAGGTGACATAGTCCTTCACTTCACAAGTCTCTGAAGAGACATAATCAGCGTAATTGCATACGGATATGATTATTCTTCTGTCGTCTATGAAAGTGGTAACTTGAGCAAATTTGATTAAACAAAGTGGGGATGCTTTGCGTATACAAGTACAGACAGTCGAGAGAGAGAGAGAGAGAGAGAGAGAGAGAGAGAGAGAGAGAGAGAGAGAGAGAGAGAGAGAGAGAGACTCCTGTTTATGGAGTGATGGTGATCCCATAGGAGGATTGGCATCTTTAACCCACTTGTGTTAAAATGAATTCATGCATCATTGTGTTCCTCTAGCACATTAATTCCCAGCTGACCGGGCACAAGCGGTCCTCTTGAGGGTTTCGCAAAAAGTCTTTGTCATAGTTGGATTCGTCTTTTTAACCTGGAGATGATCAGTTATAAACTTCTCTGCCTGCAGCCTCCCACGAGGACCTGGTAGTTGGAAGCAAGTCTAACCTGATTCAGTGTTCTTGGTCACGCTCATGTGTTTTGTGCAGTCCTGCTTGTGTGCGTGTGTCTCTGAGAAAGAATGAGCGGTATTCCTTTTCTATGAGCGAGGACCTGCCCCGCTCGTGTTTGCCCACACGTATGCACGGTGTGTGTGTGTGTGTGTGTGTGTGCCTCCCCCCAACAAATGCGACCCATGAATGCAAACACGCGTGCGCTCGCCGGACATGTGTTGTCACGGCAACGCGTACGGATGTCAACAAAAGAGGCTCCAGGGTGAACATTTTCTCCCTCTTGTCCAGCAGGGTGCAATTTATCTCAATGCAGCCAAGAAAGGCAGCTATTTACATGAAACGAGAGCCGTTTCTGGGAAGTAGGGGTCTCTCTGAAGGTTTTGATGTCGGCAGCCTGCTTTTAGCCCGAGAGTGGAAACCTAAACCATCTAGAGACGGAGAGGGAGAGGGAGAGAGAGGGAGAGAGGGAGAGGAGCGAGCTGTGGACCTACTAAGAGAGCTCAGTTCCCCCATGTGGTTGCAGCTCTTCACCCTGAAAGTCCCTCCCTGTTTCCCCCTCAACACGCTTGGAGAAGGCCAAGCGTAGCGTGTGATTTCAGATGCTTACAGTTTGCACAGAGTAAATCTAAACCCTTTTGCTTTATAGCTTATCCTTAAGAGAGTGGTCCTAACATCAACGTCAATATTTACAGGAATAGCCTGCAGGCTAGAGAATCGACCACCGCGAATCAGCAGAGACGTATGCAACCTTTCCCTTGCCCCCCCCCCCCCCCCCCCCCCCCACCCCCCCCCCCCCCCCCACCCTTCCCACCTCTTTCCCCTCACTTGTCTTCATCCCGGTAATTCTCGCTCTCTGCCGCAGCTTGTCGATCACGGCGCCAGGTGGCTGAGATATTTGTTGTGTTGTATTCGTGTGTGCCTACAAGGTGGCGCAGCGTCTTCGACAGGGCCGCGGCTTTGACACGGGCTCAGCGGCTGGTTGAGAGATGCTGGATGACGCGTGTCAAGTGATATTAAGCGTGAGAGAACCCCCCCCCCCCCCCTCCCCCTCCCTCCCTTCGTTCACTCCCCTCTCTGCTCTGCCCATCCCTTCCGCCGTGGACGGTGTCTTCTGCGGTTAGTGTGAGCTATGACACTTTCCAGCAGGGTTTTTTTTTGGGGGGTGGGGGTGGGGGGGCTCACATCTCTGTGGGCAGAGTGGACACTTTGGCCTACATAAGCGCTCGGAAGGTCAATGGACACGCAGCCGAATGGATACGGTGCACACGTACCCATGCCACGCTCATTGCTTCATTCACCAAAAAAAGATCGGCGTTAAGGTGGTTAGTGTGTGACCCACATATTTGTCAATGACAGCTGATAATTGAGCTACATATTTGTCTGTGGCGGCGATAATCGCTTGGTGATTGCTCATGCATGGGTGAGTATTTCAGTGGCTGCAGTTCTTTTGTGTTGACTTCAGAGAGTGACGTAAGTCCAGGTCACTCTCAGGCGGCCTACCTACATATTTAGATTATTTCACACGCTGTAGTCAACAAGAAAGACATGCGTGTGTATATATATATATATATATATATATATATATATATATATATATATATATATATATATATATATATATATATATATATATATATATATATATATATATATATATATATATATTCTCGGCTGAGACAATGAAGAAGGAAAGTGGCATGTGAAAGGTTAACCTATTTCCTGGCGAGTGTATCGTTTCTCTGTGGTGTACACGCGTCTGTGTCCCCGCTTCCATGCGTGTCAGGTAATAATGAGGAAGTATGAGTAGTGGGCCCGTGTGCTCAGTGTTGTAATGACTAAGCCTGAACAGGGGGATGTTGGGCAAGGGGAGGTGGGGGGGGGGTTACGCCAGGATGTGGTATGAGCCGCCGAACAGAGAACAGCGGGTGTGACCTCAGTGACTTCCAGGAAGGAAGGGGTTAAGCACGAGCCGGCAGGGCTGCATGGGCTGCGTTACGCAAACTGGCGGCTGGCTGGAGCTGAAAGGGGAAGTGCTGAGCTCAGAGGAACACTGGCTCACAGCCATCGCTCCCCTCCTCCCTCTACTGAAACTCCCCCCTCCCCTCCCCTGGCCCTCTTCCCCACCTCCCCGCTACAGCTGAGCGCTCCCCATGCTTCCCACCGCCAGGCGTGGTGATGTGTGTTTGTGTGTCTGTGTGCCTGTGCTGGAATGCAGCTTCCCCCTCGGCTGGGGCCTGTGTGTGTGTGTGTGTGTGTGTGTGTATGTATGTTCGTGTGTGGGTGTGCACGTGTTCGTGTGTGTGTGTGTCTGTCTGGAATGATGCCTCCCCTTGTCTAGTGTGTGACGTCAGTACACACAACGGGTCAGCTTAGGGCTAGGCAACGCTCTGTGTGTGTGCGTGTGTGTGCGTGTGCGTGTGTGTGTGTCGTGGGAGGGGGGGGGGGGGGGGACAGGGGAGGAGTCAGTTATTGGAGAGAGAAAAAGGAAAGAGGAGGGGCTGTTTGTGAGCAGAAGGAGGTTGACTGCAGGGAGTCACTGAAGCCAGTATGCGTGCATGCATGAAGGCATCATGAGTGTGTGTCAAAGGGTGGGGTAGCATGTGTGTGTGTGTGTGTGTGTGTGTGTGTGTGTGTGTGTGTGTGTGTGTGTGTGTGCGTGTGTGTGTGTGTGTGTGTGTGCGGGGGCGTGTTGTGGTGGTGGAGTGTGTCGAGTGACTTTCCAAACAAAATGGGAAGGGTAAAGAGTGTAAGGTTGTTTCCTGGCATGGACAAGTGAACCTAAACACACACACACACACACACACACACACACACACACACACACACACACACACACTCGTACATGTGTGCACACAGTCATGCTGTAGTTTTTCAGTCCGGTGCTGTTAGTGCCCAGCTATTTTCACAAGCAAAATGATTTCTGTTCCCTTTCAGCCATGTTAGCTTCCACAGTAGGGCGTTTGTGTTTATCTGTGCGCTGTACTAGCTTCACAGAATCTTTGTTGCATACTTTCTTTTATTTATTCTTTTACAGTTTTTTTTTGTCTTTTCAGCTTTGATGTCAAGACTAATTTTTGAAAACGATTAATCTCAAAGGGATTTAAAGGGCAAAGTTCAAATTAAGCAAGAGAAACACATCTGTAATCAATTCTGACAGACACGGCAAATGCCATTTTGGCACTCTTCGACAAACACAGCTCCCGCCTCACAAACACACAACCCCACCAAAAACCGATTCCGAATCATATGTCGCCCTGTTCTTTGTTTGTGCCGTTTTACTATGTGTGCAGTCTTCTCAAGCGACACATGCTGGCTCATCTCAACCCAGACTCCCCCCCCGCCCCTCACAAGGAGAAGGACGCTAGCGCCGCTATAATGTCTCGCTGCATAGGTTTGTCGTTAGAAAGATGCTGAAGCCATGAAGCAGCAGACAATGGCTTTTCAATGGATCCCATTACCTCCGTCTATAGCTTGCGAGGCTCTACTGGGACAGACCTCTGCTAATTACACACATTCATTTCCAGCCAGCTGTAATTTCATTCACACTAATGAACCTTGCACACGGATTGGGATAATGTATAGTTAATGTACAGCCAGGAGACGGAATTAGCAGCCTACTGGCTCCTCCAGTGACAGGGATTTGTTGAATTGTTGAATCCGCTAAAGGCGCAGTTCACCCAATAGCAGGCGGATGCCATTCTGAAATCACACCCAATAGTAATTTTAGACCAACGTGGTCGGCTAGTATTTGTCTAAGTAAACTACTACTGCCTTGTTAGACATGCAATTTGATCAAATCAAAAAACGTCTAAAACTATTTAATTTTTTTTTTCTTTTTGGCGCGCAATATCAGTATGCTGTTCTCTTCTTCTCAGTATGTGACATTATGGTGAGAAGCTATGGTAATAGATAGGAAAATACACTTATTTGATTTCTGTCCACTTTTTTATCTGTACAGTAAATATGGAGCTACTGCCAGCAGTTACCTTAGATTAGCATTAGCATTAGCATTAGAATGGGTAAACGGGGGTAAGCAGAGGGCCTTGCTCAGTTGAAATGTAACCAATTCAACCAACCAGGATGTCGCTGCTTCTGGGCAAGAAATGGTCCGGTCCATATTCCCCCCTTTAAAAACCAAACGGTCTCATGTCTGCGCTTTGGTTTGTGTGTGGATTAAGCAAAAGAGACGTGATGTGTTAGTGGTGCTGGTAGGAGGATTTGTCTTACCTCTGGATGGAGTCAAGCTAGCATTTTGTCCCCCCCCCCCCCCCCCCCCTTGTTCCCAGTATGTGTGCTAAGCTAAGCTAACCAGTTGCCAGCTCCAGCTTTGTGTTTACTTTAAAGTCATGACAGAGCCATCGATCTTCTAATCTAACTCGTCCCAAAAAAGTTAAACTATTCCTTTGACAGAATCCTGCCCCAGCTAATTCTCAACAACAAAAAAAAAGGTTTCTTGCAAGCGGGCCTTTCATCTCTTACTAACAGAACTCATTTTCTCATCACTTTATCCTTTTTGTCTTGCGTCTATCACATCCCTGAACTGAGGCGTCGCTGTCTCTCCGCCCTGGTCGGCCTTCTGAACGCCAACCCCAGCAGAGCGCTAGCGCCGGCGCTGTTTGACAGGCCCAATCCAGCAAAATTAGAATCCATTTTGAAAGTGATAGTTAGAAAATTGCAAGTCATTCCTGATGCACCGCATGACAACTAAGTGGCAGCAGCCCAGTAGTCAACTGTCATTTCAACCGCCAGCTGATGACAACTCCAATCACCCACGCAGCCGTCAATGCACACACACACACACACACACACACACACACACACACACACATACACATACACATACAGATATCCTCTCCCTCCCATCCCTGTGATTAGCATGCATATATTGCTGTCAGAATCTCGAGCGGAAGTAAAAAGCATTGAAATTCATAGAATAACTCAAAACATTAATTCCTGCTCGTTTGTGCCTGTCGGGATAAGCATTCAGTGTGCTTTTGCGGTGTGTGTGCATGTGTGCGGATGATGAAAACACACCCGGGGAGAAAGAGGCTTTCTGGTCTACCAGAGGGTTTAAAGTGTAAATATGGCCGCCCCTGGAGCTCAGCTGTGTTGTTCCAGCCCGTCCCACACCTAGGACACACACACAGACACACACACATGCACACACACGCCCAAAGCGGGATAGCATTGATCTCTGTTTATAGTCTCTGTATGGGTGCTTCCTTATAGGACCACACACGCATGTGTTCATTGTTGCTCACACAGACCTACCCAGTAAGATGCTCAAAGGCCTTGTATTTGTCTTTATAAGCATATTAATTAGGCCAGTTCAAGGAGCTGGGTGAAGGGAATCACTGGTGTGTGTGTGTGTGTGTGTGTGTGTGTGTGTGTGTGTGTGTGTGTGTGTGTGTGTGTGTGTGTATGGGATGGAGCCGGTGTCCGAGGTGGGGGTCGCCCAGCGATTCCCGACCCTTCCTCGACCCGCTAGCCGAGCCTTGCTCGTCTTCGGTCGTGGGTTGAGATCTCCTTTCTGTGGGGCCTCTCGGTTCAGTCCAGCCAAACAGATTGGATTCCAGTCCGGCGGCATTTTCTCAGTCGAGGTTTTAGCTGTCTTTTGGTCAACACGGAGGCGGCTCCCACGTTAAAGCACCAGCTACTGCAGGTGGTCCCCCTGTGGATCGGAGGAGGAGCTCCAGCAGCGCTAGAGTCGGATTAAGGTGTTGCTTTCTGTCTGTCTGCAGCTCATGAGGTAATGTGATTAATGTGCGAGGCTTAAGTGAATCGGTGCAGGCGGATGGGCCTTAAATATCTATTTGCTCCCTCTGTTTCTCCCTCTTTGCTTTTGTTGACTCGCTTTCACACCGGCCCATTTGTTTCATCTTACTTCTCGCACTGAAATCAATCACGTATTTTGGAATCTCTTTCTCTCTCTCTCTCTCTCTCTCTCTCTCTCTCTCTCTCTCTCTCTCTCTCTCTCTCTCTCTCTCTCTTTCTCTCTCTCACACACACACACACACACACACCCACACACACAAAGGCAGACGAGTGCTGTCTGAACCGCATGGTGCCATATTAGATTTAGGTGACAGTCACTCACGAAACCAATTCAGCCAATAAACCTAATGACCTCCCCACTGCTGGGCCTGAATTTTCTCCTTTGACTCGGAATCTTAATTTGATTGCGGAAATATATGTATGTTGCTCAATCTAATTTACCCCAGTGATTTTGGAACACTGAGCACTTTTGTGCTTAGGCAAGCAAACCTTCCAGGCCCGGCCCCGATACCCGCCGTCTGCCTTCATGTGGGAAGCTAAATCCTGTTTTATAGGGGGAGCGTATAAAGGCGGCATTCTTCCGTCACAGCAGATGTACGTTGAAGGAGTCGCAGGTCTTAGTCGGGGCCTTTCCTCCCTGAAATAAGAGCAGGGAGTCCGGTATTTCTGGGGCCCCCTCGTTGTTGAATAGACAGAAGTGGCCCTAGCCGGTCAAGAGAGCGCATGCTGGCTTATCGGCACTTATGCAAGTTCAAAACCAGACAGAAAGACGGAGCGAAGTGCTATTTGGGGGAATGCTTTGATGTGGGTCCCCCAAAAAGTGCGGGTGGTCTGCAGGCCTTTGTGGGTTTTGAACATATATATATATATAAATATATAAATATATACATACGCTAATTCTCGCTCACTCTTTCACACACTGTTTTACACGGCTCCTCGGGCCAAGTGTGATTTCACCGGGGCGGTCACAAGGGGTTTCTAGGGCAACCTCACAGAGGCCTTGTTCTAAAAATGGCCGCCATGGTTACTTTGAAAGCCAACCCTGGCCTCTTGAACATGCACAGAAAAGAGCCCTGAGCACCTCTCGGGGAGGGGAGCAGGGTGGACTGGGTGAGGGGGGAACCAGGCTCTTTAATAGCTAGCACATGAGACATTGAAGGTTTCATACCCACCCAACCAGGAGTCATGGGAGGTGTGTGTGTGTGTGTGTGTGTGTGTGTGTGCGTGTGAGTGTGTATGTGTGTGTACCTAAACAGTAATAGCCCTGTACTCAGTGCTTGGCTAAATTAAAAGGGCATTTTTGGCGTGGGGGGCCAGTTTTTGGTGCCCAGACGATTGGACGGGGAAAGGCGAAACTCATTACCTACCCATCTGTCAGAGAGCGAGAGAGAAAGAGCTGTGGGAATGCGGATGGAGGGAAGGGGAGGGACGCATGAAAAGGGCTTGGAAGTGGAGAGAGTGAGAGTGTCCATTAAAGCGAAGGGGAACACAGCCGACTTTTCCAACGAGGATGCGTCTTTTATCACTATGTAGTTTTTCATACTCTGTGTGTTTTTTTTGTTGTTGTTTTAAGTATCGCTATTAATTTTCCCTATGGGAAAAAGAAGAAAAAATATTTGCAAACTGCTGCTGCTTTTACAACAGTCTGATATATGTGTGTGTGTGTGTGTGTGTGTGTGTGTGTGTGTGTGTGTGTGTGTGTGTGTGTGTGTGTGTGTGTGTGCTTGTATCAGAGGTTGATTTTTCTTTGAGCTCTCTCAGCCCCACATGTTTTTGATGTTCTCTTTTTCTCTCCCCTCTCTGGACTAGAGGCCACTCTTGAAACATAAGCTTGTGTCTCACACACACACACACACACACACACACACACACACACACACACACACACACACACACACACTAAATGTATCAGCAAGCATTACAAGCCATTGCTCATTTGTAAGTTGTTATACAGCTTAATAAGTTAGCCCTCCATTCTACAAGCAGCTGCTCCATGTAAACCTTTTTGTTTCGTTTAAAGAGTGACTCTGTCTGTCTGTCTGTCTGTCTGTCTGTCTGTCTGTCTGTCTCTCACAGCTGTAGACATATAGGCTTTGATCACTGCAGATGCAAGTGGCTGCCATATTGGATCCACACTCCTCTTCTGTGTATATTGTTAACGAACATGCACTTCTTCTGCCAGCTGGCTTTCAGAATGGGAAAAAAAAAAAAAGCATATCTCCATGGCAATGTTCTGCAGTTTCTGCACCGTTGGATATTTGCAGCCACCACGTCTTAGTTCTGCAACACAATAACAAAACATTGCTATTTCCGTTGTAATGCTCTTTGCAAATATGGCGGGATTACAGCATCCTCGCTAATGGACCTTTTTTTGGATTCATAAACTTGTCCAAGGCGTCATTCAGACTGATGTAGAGGCTGTTTAAATGACTCTGTCTTTACTGCTTTAAGGACACTGCAGAGGAGAAATATGAGGCCCCTATAACCTGCTTGTTTTGTTTTTATATCCGTTCTACAGCCACGGGTTATGACCCTGTTTACTTGCTTCTCTCTTTATCTTCCTACTCGCCCGCATTCTTTGCGCTCCCCTTAACCATCCGAGGTTTGACCTGACCTCTGTTCATCTCGCTTGTGTACCCCTCACCCCATCTCCATCTCTACCCTATGAAATATGCAACTCCCGCCCCTCCCCTTCTCACCTAATTCAGAGGCCCAGAAGACGCTTTGATATATGCGTTAATGCGCGCTTGATTCCGCAGCGATGCGTGTGCTCAGCCCTTTGATAAACGTATTTAAGAGATGTATGTCTCTGCCTGCTTCCGCATGCATTCCAGTGATCTCTCCTGCTCACATTAATGCATTCATAAGCTGCTCTCTGTCTCCCCTAACCACTCCCATTATTAATAAATGCATGATCTCACGCAGCGGCTCAGTGTGTGCGTACATGTGGGCCTCTTTCATATGCTCATGCGTGTGTGTGTTTTAGGCCACTGCCGGGGACCCCGCCCTGCTCATTCATATTCATCCTCGCATAATGACCAGCCGCGCCTCCGGATAGCGCAGTCAGGATAAGATCAAACATTACATTCAGACAAGAGGCTGGATAATTCATACTGTAACAGCCGCGCTCACTTCCTCGTCTCTTTCTCGGTTCCTCTTGCACTGGATTCCCCACGATCTGAGTTCCTGCATCTAGATATCAGGCAGGCTCATTGCTGGCTCTCGGGGGGGGGGGGGGTCGTAACAGCGGCCCCAATCATGCTCTCGTGATCAGAGAACATGAGGCCTTTTTGGCAGTTGACTGGGGCCAACTGATTCTGATTCGTCCTAATGTGCATTCATTGTTTAAGGGATTTATTTACTAATGTTGTTTTCTAAAGGGCACATCCAATGAGTTGATCAAGTCATCCAATTTCTCCTTTGGAGACGAAGAGATGCCTGATCTCGTCTCTTGTCTTACCTAATGAGGATTAGTTGAACCTCTTATCTTGCAGTAACAATCAAAGTTGCTCGGCTTGAAACGTAATGACTAAAAATGGCGGTATTTGTTCAGCACTAAATGAGTAAAACAAAGGCAATTAAGTAGCCAACGATTATTTTCATTAGGGATTAATCTGAGGATTGCTTTCTCTTGAGTTCACACAGCCCAGATGTTCAATTAACAATCCGATTAGATAAAGAGCATTTGAGAGACTGAAAACACAGGAAGTTTGGCATTTTTGTCATCAAAATGTTCCTTAATGAACGTTAAATCTTCAGCTGACTGACTAAAGTAAAGACTGAAGGAGAAGATGAGGGAAGAGGGGAGGTACCTCTACATGCGTTATACATTTCTTGAAAACTAATTTCCTTTCTCACCTTTTTTTTCAGGTTTCCACCTCAGCGGCACGGTGACGGACCCCGCCACACCCTCGACCCCGGAGCTCGTTTGCAGCGTCAGCGTGAGCTTCGACCGCTGCAAGATCACGGCGGTAACGTGCACCTGCGGCAACAAAGACATCTTCTACTGCGCCCATGTAGTGGCGCTGTCGCTTTACAGAGTACGGAAGCCCGAGCAGGTCAAACTGCACCTGCCCATCTCGGAAACCCTGTTCCAGATGAGCAGAGACCAGCTGCAGAAGTTCGTCCAGTACCTGATTTCAGTCCACCACACCGAAGTGTTGCCTACCGCGCAGAAACTGGCCGACGAGATCCTGTCGCAGAACTCCGAGATCAACCAGGTCCACGGTGAGGGAACGCGCGTGTGCGTGTGTGTGTGTGTGTGTGTGTGTGTGTGTGTGTGTGTGTGTGTGTGTGTGTGTGTGTGTGTGTGTGTGTGGAGAAAGTCCCGGGCATGTTTATGATCATGCAGGTGTGTGTGTGTGTTTCCCTGCCTCCTGCATGCAGGCGTGTATTGACTGTGCGATGAAGGTAAAGTGTGGCAGGATCAATGTTACTCATTAGTGAGACGCAGACAGTAAAGGAGAGTCTGTGTGCTGCTAATCAACACATATAGACCTGTTATTTACCTCTGAGAGAGCGATACAGAGACGAAGAGGTTCGCAGAGAGACGAAGAAAGGTGCATATCTCTTGTTATCGATACTGTGCTTGCCGCTTATCTCAATAAAAGAGTGGAGAGACTGAAGGGCAAACAACGCAGGGAGAAAGAAGCCAGGGAAATCAGGAGAGGAAAACATGAAGAAGTGTGTTAATGTAAAGAAGAGCGAAAGAAGGAAAGGCAATCCGAAATAGAGACGTGCATGGAGAAAGTCGGGGGGGGAAGTAGTTTGTTAGTTAGAATGAGAGACGAGGATGAAAAGAAGCGAGATGGAAAGAGGAGAGAAAGTAGAGATAGAAACTTCTAGGAATGGAGGATAGAAATAATTCCATCGTCTTCAGGTGCACACACTTATTCACTTATCCTTTATTTCATCGTTCACTTTTTCATTCTAGGAAACAACATCACAGCAGTTTTGAGGTATTACAGTAAGAAACAGGCATACTGTGCCGTATTCCTAGTGCGGTATCAAAAAATAAATGTTGCTGAATTGTTAAAACAACAACGTGTTTCACTGAAACGTTTGAAGGGACGTCGCGATATCACTTCCTATGACGAGTAAAGGAGCATTCGTTTAGTTTAGCGCTGCTTTCATAAAGAGGCTTGAATACAGAGCAAAATAACTGAGGGTGGTGTTAATGGAGGAAGGCCGACCACATGAGAGTGTGCCGCATTACGGATATTGATGTTAAATTACAATTACAGCCTGTTTTTTTTGTCGTTGTTTTTGAGAGTCGTGACAAATTGACTGAGAGGCTTTGCTGTTGGTTTCTTAAATTGTTCCCGTCTGCGTCGCCATAGTTTAGAATTGTTTACTAAAGGCTGAAAAACACAAATATGATTTGTAAACACGGATTACACACGTTCCAATGTTTGTCTTTTTTTTCTTGTAAAAAAAAAGAGAAAAAGAACTTAAACAATGAATCGATTATTAGCGTACAGAAATCGACTTTGTCATCAACAGTGGCAGTGTTGATGACACAAGTTCCTATGGGTGGAGAAGAAGGGGTTAAGTTCTCTGAAGTTAGGATCACTTCTTCTTCAGCCATTGAGGGTTAAGGGTTGGTCTTTCTGTTAAAGCAAGAATGAGCTTAAATTGTACAAAGTTGAAGCTGGACTTGATTAAACCCTTTTAAGTGTGGTGAATTTCAACATCTTCAACAGCTTGGGGTGGCCTAGCTGTTGGTGGTGACCGTGGCTAAGTGGAGAGCAGGGCCTTTCAATCAGAGGGTCGGCGGTTCGATCCCCGGCTCCTGCTCTACTAGTCTTGTGTCAATGTGTCCTTGAGCAAGAAACTTAACCCCAATGTCTCCCGTAGCTGTGTCTACGGTGTGTAGATAGATACTGAATTGTAAGTCGCTTTGGATAAAAGCGTCTGCTAAATGACTGTAATGTAATGTAATGCTTATGCTTCTGTATAATATACCGCACATGAGCCTATATCATCATTCTGTACCAGGAATACAGTGGCGTAATAGACATATAACACATCTGTATGTTTCTCTGTGTGTGTGTGTGTGTGTGTGTGTGTGTGTGTGTGTGTGTGTGTGTGTGTGTAGGGGCCCCGGACCCCACAGCAGGAGCCAGTGTGGACGATGAGAACTGCTGGCATCTGGATGAGGAGCAGGTCCAGGAGCAAGTCAAGCTCTTCCTGTCGCAGGGAGGATACCACGGCTCGGGCAAGCAGCTCAACCTGCTCTTCAGCAAGGTTCGGAGGCCGGGCAGCACATTCATTCCCCCCCCCGCATACAGAACATAACGACACACACATGCAGCACATACCGGCCCCCCTGACTGCCGCAGGACACCTCCCTCACCGCCCTCACCGCCCTCCCTTCAGGTGTTCCCGTCTCTCTACTGGAACACACAGATGATCCTCCTCCTCCCCCCTTCTGCATCCTGCTGATAAACACGGCCTCCCTCTCTTTAGTGCACTTCTCTTCTATTCCCTTATGAAATGAGGCCTCCTCTGTTCAAAGTAGTCCCAGACAAAACAACTTGCATATATTGGCACATACATTAAAAAAGGCCGGCCGCCTCTTAGCTAGAGCTAATGGCAGAAAGGGAGTGTAGCATAAAGGGAGCGAAAGAGGAAAAGCTAGCTCTTTGTACTACTCTGTAGCCGCGATTAAACGATTACATGAGAGACGTCTGCGTTGCCTCTGTATTGCAGTGGCAGAGTGAGGCCAGCGTTAATGTTTGAATGTAAAGACTGCAAAAGCCAAGGCCATTATCATCCACCCTGCCCGGCTTTTAGGATGTCTCTGGGCTTCGCACTCTTTGATGCCCTTTTCAGCTCGCACACCCACCGACGGACGGACACACACGCGCACACACACCCACGTCGAGAGTCACGCACACATTGGCCCGCGCCCCCGAGCTGCCCTCAAAACGCTGAACACACACACACACACACACAGCTACTGCATACGTATTGCGCTCCTGTGTCTTTCTCCTGGTGTGTTTTTGTTGAATACATGCTGCCAATCCTCTTTCCCCAAAAGACGAGAAAAACGCACATAACTTCTACCAGGAAGTGCTTCTGGCCCGAACTTAAAAGAGTAGCGGAGCACTTTAAACAATGTTTTTCCTGGATTTTATATCCCCCAACGCACCCAAGAGTGGTTGTGTTATTCCTCCTGCTGGAAGATGCTGACCACCGTAGTTTACAATAAACAAGTCCCTGTTGCGATTAGGAGAGCTCCGGAAAAAAAATCTCCCAGTTAGAGAAAGTAAGCTGCTGGTTATGCACCTGAGAGGAAGAAAGCACAGTCTCCTTAGAATCAGATTTTTGTATTCTTTTGTCTTTGTATTGTTTCGTTTTTTTTTTAAATATCAACAATAAATGCTGAATAATTCTGAATTTGTGTTTCAAAAGAATAATAGATACCGAAAATATTTTTGCCTGAAAGTACAATGTAGCACTTAGAGGCAAACTTGTTTTCGACCATGGAAGTTAAATGTCAGACGCCGCTCTGTAAATAACAAACAGACTGCTGCCCGGTCTGCAGCACTGACTCTGTGATTTGTCTACAGTAACTGTGAAACAAACATTACCCTAGCAAGTGGATACGGGGTCCTTTTTTAAAAGCACGCCGGTTCAAAATGTCGTGTATGGAAATGCGGATGCACATGACCAGGATTTAAATCGCTTCAATTCAACTTCATTCATCCCTGCAAAAGACAACTGTTTGCACCAACTCACCCCCCAGATCAGCAGATGACACACAAGATAGTGTACACTATATACTGTACTATCAATATCTAAAAAGCTACACGTGTTAATGAGGGGGTGCAAAAGGCACTGCATGAATTTGTTGTCTTCCTCATGGACATTTTCCTGTGTGCGTTTGTTTGTGTCGTCTGACGCAGTTCTGTATGTCCCTTGTTGTGTGAGCGCTCTTTTATGTTTGTGTCACTGCTGTGTGTTTCATAGCTCTTTGTTTATGCAAACTACATGTGTGTGTGTGTGTGTGTGTGTGTGTGTGTGTGTGTGTTCGCGGGTGTGTACGTAACCGTCCTCCCTTTTTCTCCTCCTGCAGGTGAGGGAGATGCTGAAGATGCGTGACTCCAACGGAGCGAGGATGTTAACACTGATCACAGAACAGTTCATGGCCGACCCTCGGCTGGCGCTGTGGAGACAGCAGGGCACCACCATGACCGACAAGTACAGACAGCTCTGGGACGAGCTAGGTGAGGAGGGGAAAAACACACACACACACACACACACACACACACACACACACACACACACACACACACACACACACACACACACACACACTATGACTGTCCTACAAATGTACACGCAGACACCTCTTCCCCAGCATGCACAGGCACGGACAGATTTAGCAAGGTGGGCGATCGAACCCAGACGTTGAGACAAAGGCACACACACACACACACACTCATATTCTCCGCCCCCCCCCCCCCCCCGTTTGTTTATTTGTCCTTTGTGTCCAAGACAGCCCACATAGACACACACTCACACACATACACACTCACACAGTGACAGCCCAGTCTCTCCCTCTCCCTGTGAATGCAGCTTTTGGCAGCTCAGCGAGAGTGTCTTCGTGAATTACAAGCCGTTTAATGCAGCACATCGCGCCTCATCACAACCCCGTATATTATGACCTCCGTAATGTTGTGAAACACTTCACATTACGTATTTAGTTGATGTGACAGAGTGCTGCTCGCCACGCCGTCGCTTGGCTTGACATAGAGTGCAGCTCGTCTGACAGATGTGCTGCACCTACAGCAAAACACTTCCTCGCGAAAAAAAAAAAAAAAAGCCCGTCACCAGGACGGCAGTCGTGTTCGTCTCCCGTCTTTGTTGTTTCCCTCTAATGTCTTAGTTGATGTTGCTGCTTCTGCTTTAGCTGCTGCTTTAGCTGCTGCTGCTGCTGCTGTTGATGATGATGTTCCTTTTCCTCCCTTTGGTCTTGTTCTGCACTTTGTGAGGACAGCGCAGTGATCTCATCTGTTTCAATCCCACGTATTTTTGGAAGTGTGTGTGTGTGTGTGTGTGTGTGTGTGTGTGTGTGTGTGTGTGTGTGTGTACAGTCTCTTTGAAGTCCACACTTCAAAACCCTTCTTCCCAAGTCCTTATCACTCCCCCTGATGTGTGGTGAATGCTGCCTCTCGGCACCGCTCTCTCTCTCTCTCTCTCTCTCTCTCTCTCTCTCTCTCTCTCTCTCTCTCTCTCTCTCTCTCTCTCTCTCCCTCTTTCCCTCTTTCCCTCTCTCTCTCTCCCTCTTTTGTCTTTCTCCTCTTTGAGCAGCAGCTACTGCTCTCCACCAGACACAAAGCCGGGCCTCATTCACTTGTCCTCACCCATGTCTCCTCGTCCAAATCATCTCCGCTCCCATTTCATTTTCTACTTCCCTTTTTTTTTCTCTGCTCTCCCTCTGTTCTTTTGTATTATTTTTCTCTCTTCATGTTATGTCTCTGTCCTTGTCTTTGTCCTTCCACCCCAAAAACTCTCTCTGGCTCTGCACACACACACACACACACACACACACACACACACACACACACACACACACACACACACACGCTGTAGAGTGTACATATCTCCAGCCGTCTTGAGAGTAAAATCCCTGAATGTGCTTGCATCCCCAGAGACAAAGCCACTTTTCATATTCTGTTTGTTCCAATTTACTCCAAAATGATGTGTGTGCAGTCGGCGCTGCCTCAGGACTAGTTAAGTTCTCTGTTTTCACAGACTTTTAGTATTCCAGTGCAAGATGGCGGCGACATACAAAATGTGCACTGAAAGAAAAAGAAACAATGTTACGAATGCTGCACATCTTTGAAAAACTGCCTCCAGCGTTCTGCTGCATGATAACTGTATTTAGGATTTTTTTTTTTTTTTTTCAAACCTCAAAATACACACCTGCTTGCATTGTTATGACTTACTGCTGACGTCACTGTCGCACACCGGGAAGTAGGGCAGCTGACTAAAGTGTGTGTGTGTGTGTTTTTGTGTGGGTGTCCAGGTGCCCTGTGGATGTGCATCGTACTGAACCCCCACTGCAAAGCGGAGCAGAAGTCCTCGTGGCTGCGCCAGCTGCGCAGATGGAACAGCGTGGACGTCTGCCCCTGGGAGGACGGTAACCACGGCAACGAGCTGCCCAACCTCACCCACTCACTGCCTCAGGGTGCCCATGGCAACCAAGGTCAGAGATTGACAAGTTTCTGTACGTCCGTCAACAACATATTTACTTTGTAACCTGTCTCAGGGGGGAGAGGCGCTACATGGCATGTAGACATGTAAACATCACCGTTCATCCCAAACGCATTGGCTTTTCTTTTTGCTTCACTAAACCTGATCAACCTGTTGGAGGTGATTTTTCATCATGTTCACTGTCAAAGCTTTCGGGCAGAAAACAGCCTCTCTCAATTTGAAACGCCCCGTTTGTGTAGAAGCCGGTACAGGCTGCCAAACTTGTCGCTGATGGTTATGTTTGTTTATAGTAATTATGCTAATGTCAAGAAAAACGACATTTTATTAATGGATGTTAAAATATTCAGACATTTAAGAATAAAAAGCGACCAAACGACCGAGCATGTGGGCCATACCTGCCTTTTTCTCCCCACTCGAAGGTGTTCTAACTGAATCTTCTCACACCTCCTCACTTCTTCTTCTTCTTCTTCTTCTTCTTCTTCTTCTTCTCCTTCTTCTCCTTCTTCTCCTTCTTCTCCTTCTTCTCCTTCCTCTCCTTCTTCTTCTTCTTCCGCCGCAGAGATGCGCCCCCACAGGACTGTGTTCACACGGGCCATTGAGGCCTGTGACCTGCACTGGCAGGACCGACACCTCCAGCACATTATCGCCAGTGACCTCTATGCCAACTACTGTTACCATGACAACCAGGAGGGCTCCCTCTTCGACACGCGCGGCTGGCCCCTGTGGCACGGTGAGTCCGCGCGCGCGTAGGTGTCCGTGAGCACACCTGTCACATATTTCTACACGCAGTAAGCTGGACCGAGAATGTACGGAAGCCAGTGGGATAATATTTGAGTTAAAAATCAGTCTTTCTCTCAGAACACGTCCCGACGGCCTGCGCCAGGGTGGACGCCCTGCGCTCCCACGGCTACCCGAGAGAGGCCCTCCGACTGGCCATCGCAGTAGTGAACACGTTACGGCGGCAACAGCAGAGGCAGCTGGAGCACTTCCGCCGACACAAGAAAGGTGAAGCTAGTGTTTTTTGTTGTTGTTGTTGTTGTTGTTGTTGTCAGAATTCAAATTAGCAAGCAAACCGTTCTCACTTACTGTACGTACAAACACCACCATCCTTCATCCCTCCCATACATACAATAAAATAAGAAAGAAAGAAAAGAGAGAAGGAGAAGGAGAAAAATCTTGTTTTCAAGTCATCAATTTCTGGAATATAGAGTAATTAATTGCCAGTAGCAAAGAAATAACCTCTGTCTTTTCCTTCTTTTCATTTATTTTTGTATTCCTTATCATTTGATATAGGTTATTTTATCGTGCTTTTTTTCCATTTGTTCTGTGTGGTGAAGGACATCGATGTGTGTCTTTAACTGTGTCTTTGTCTCGCTCTGTCTCGTCTCAGAGTTGCTCCACAAAGGCCACACCTCCATAACCAACATGGAGGGCTGGGTGGGACACCCCCTGGATCCCATCGGCACCCTGTTCAGCACCCTGACAGAGTCGGGACGAGGGGGAGATGAGGGCTCCAACACCTGCTTAGACCTCTCAGGTGCTGATGACTTTACGTTTACTGAATCAAACACATGGACTTGAATACGGCTCTGGTCTTATGGCAGCACATGAAACGATACGTTCTGAGCCAACACAAAGCCAAAAAAGATCACGCTGTATGTTTTGTCTGGGCTTCCTTATTACCACATACTTGTACTGTATGATTTGTATATGATATATATGACATGTGCTGCATAATAACATACAAGGGCAACCTAACAACCACACAGAAAGCAATACTTAAAGTATGGCGGTATACAAAATGAACAGGGCTATAATCATGACAGACAAAGTACATGAACATTTGTATATTTATACACAGATGTTTATAAAATTTGAATTTTTCAACATGCTCTATATCAACAGGGGTTGATTTTTAATATGCGATGACGTCGAGTCATTTTTAGTCTATGTAGCCGCATAATGAGACGTATGTTTCAGGTCTTTCATAGTTCTCTACTTGCATTAGAATGCAAATGAAGGCATAGTTTAAGTGCAGATTCACCTTCAGTCTCTTCTTATCATGCCTCCTCTTTTATTTTTTTCAATTCTCCTCTCCTACGCTCAGCGATCGCTCTGTCCCTCGTTGCCTCCCCTGCTCACAGAAATAGCCCTCTCCTCTGAGGTAGAGGGTTGAACAGAGGAATGCTCCTCAGGCGTTGCTCTTTATTTTGGATGGTCGCTGGGTTCAGACCTCCGTTATGTGACTGACACAGTGGTTTTCCATACGGGACGGACTCATCTAGTGTCTGAAACCTCAGAGAATAACACAGACATTCGACTACCGCTTCATGCCAACCCTGTTTCAGCTATCTAACGTTCCCCTCTCTCTCTCTCTCTCTCTCTCTCTCTCTCTCTCTCTCTCTCTCTCTCTCTCTCGCTCTCTCTCTCTCTGCCCTCCGCAGACTGCTCCAGCGTTGTAAGTCGAGCGGAGCTCCAGCGGATGCCCGTGCAGCGATTGTTGGGCGACGGCGAATCGTACGTGGCGCTGGCGGTGGAGACGGCTCTGATTGGCTTGGGCCAGCAGCGGGTGATGCCCGACGGGCTGTATGCTCAAGAGAAGGTGTGTCGCAACGAAGAGCAGCTATTGGCCAAGCTGCAGGAAGTGGAGCTGGACGACTCCCTGGTCAAAATCTTCCGTAAACAGGCCGTCTTTCTGCTAGAGGGTGAGGGAGCTAACGGATAATATTTCACCCTCACTGTCCCTTTTTTTTTATTTCATTTACATCTCCCGGCAGTCGCCACACATACGGACACACATAGACACCCTTCCTCTGTCTTTCTTTTCTCTCCCTCCCACGCACAGGGGCCTACACATTCTTGCTAAAACAGGAAAAAACACATTGGACTCTGTCTCACTATTTATTATCCTTTCATTTTGTGGTGCAAATAGAGGCTGAGCTGCCCTGGGCCAGACCAAAATGAGCTCTTTACACAGTAACACCAGGGGTATTGTGTCAGCACACACATGCGTGCACACACAGTAGTGTGTACATTTACAGGACTGGGGCTGGAGCAGAGTGAGGTTTGGTTATGGGAAAGGGGGGAGGAGGAGGAGGAGGAGGAGGAGGGGGGAGGTGGCATGTCCTGAAGAGGCCCTGCCCCAGTCAAACTCCACTCCAGTCCCCACCCTAACCCCAGCCTCAGCCTCGGCGCGACCACCCACCTCTGGCTCCGACCCTAATAGAGCGCCAGGCTCTGAGGCCTCTGCGGGCCCCCGGAGGCTGCAGCCGCGCCACTGTGTGATGTGGTCTGTGGCTTAGGAGCCTGTTGGGGTTTAAAATAACCCACCAGAGACGAGGGGAAGTGCAGGAAGAGATGGGGGGATGAGAGGGAGGGAGGGAGGGAGGGAGTGCGAGGCGCAGTCTGCACACACAGGACCATATGGTTTTTTGACGTCACAGTTTGTCTTAATGCCGCGTGGCTTTGTCGCTTCCTGGCTGCGAGGGATAAGTGACTCCTCAGTGTGCTGTGGAAAAAAACACAGCTCGATACACAACAGAATAATAATTCCCTTGTTCATTGTTGTCTGTTGTACTGTTTATATACCATAAACCTTAACACAATACCATAACATTAATTGACCTGAGGAGACAGATAATTGTGTTATTAGTGAATTTCTTCCACCTCTTTGTTCCGTCATTAAAACCAACCAACCCCCCCCCCTTTTTTTTTTCTGTGTTTTCTTTCTTTGTGGAGCAGCTGGTCCGTACTCTGGCCTTGGAGAGATCGTCCACAGAGAGAGTGTTCCCATGCACACCTTCGCCCGCTATCTCTTCACCTCTCTCCTACCTCACGACGCTGAACTGGCGTACAAAATTGCACTGAGAGCCATGCGGTAGGTCCCAAGTGTGTGTGTGTGTGTGTGTGTGTGTGTGTGTGTGTGTGTGTGTGTGTGCGCACTTGTGTGTTTTGCTGTCATCCTGTCAAAACCTTACAAATCACTATTTATTGATTTTTATTTGAAGATTGAGACGCAGATTTCAGGATTAAGCAAATCCTCCCAAGTTTGGGCTAATGGAGCCTTTTAAAAAAACAATGACTACGGAAAACTCTTAAATTGTGATCATCTGACTCTTAACCACCTGAAACTGGAGGATCACGTTACAGATTTGTCCAGATTCCAACTCTGAAACTTGACTAAAGTAACTAGCTTCAGAGTAAAAAGACACGAGTGATCTCTCCTGTTCCTGAGCGGACCACTGCATGCTCTCCCCGACCTTTAAAGTCAGTCATCGTGGCTGAATCATGGTTATTATCGGAGGATGGTAAAAATACGGAGCATCTCGTCCGTGTGTTTAGTTGGGGGGGGGGGGGTCTGCCCCGTTTGTGGGTCTGACTGTGTGTTTTCCATGTGATCTCTCTATATTAAGCTCCTGCGTGTATTCATCTGTGGACAATGTGTACATGTGTATGTGTGTTAATCAGTCTGCGCTGCTGTGTTTTGATGTTGTGACTAGTGGGAGCTGGATCAGTGAATATTAATTACATTAATGAGAGTGTAATTAGTGTGGCTGTAATGAGGAAGAAGCGCACACACACACACACACACACACACACACACAGGGCCAACAGGGAGAGGGCAGTGTGGGAAAGATGTTTGTTGTGTTTCTACAAAGCTTCTCAGAGTGCATCGCTGAGAAACTGGCAAATGATTAGTGAATGAACGATAAGTGCGTTTTTCTTTTCTTCTTTTTTTTTTTTCTGGCTCGTACCATCGCGTGTCACTGTCGGACAAATGTGGAACAAAAGGACAACAAACGCGTCATTCACACTTTCCTCCAGTTAACCAGTTAGGAGGCGTCAGGAGTTGAAATAACCCACAACAACACGGTTGGCTTTCTGTGTGGTTTCAAGGTTGCGCGTCCAACCGCCGGGTGTCCCCCGTCCCCCGCCCCCCCCCCGTCCCACTTCCCTCCAAACCCGAGTCCCAAACCTGTTTTCCCTGAGTCAGCCGCTCCGCTCCCTGCCTCGCTACTTCCCTTCACCTTCCCCATTTCCTCCCCTCGCCTCCTCCATCCTCACTCCTGTGGTGTGAAACCGGCGATTTAGAATAATACGGCCACTTATGGGTGCTCCTGGGAACCAGGGGTGTCTACTCAGCACATAATGAATGTGTGTAATGTAGCGTAGTGTAATATGATAGCATATACCTCCCCGCTCCCACGGGACGGCGGACAGTTAAATATAGAGGAGGAGGTAAAGGAACCAGGGCTATTTTAATGGACCCATTATAACACTATCATTGATACAAGGAGAGAGAGAGAAAGTCTCTCTCGCTCATTTACACACACACACACACACACACACACACACACTTTTTTTCGACTTGCTTTCTCTGTTTGTCTTCTCCTTCGCAGTTGCTCTCAAACCAGCTTTTTCTTTTTTTTCTTCTTTTAACGCGAGGAAGTCAGACTGCCTCCATACACAAATGCAGATCCAGTATTTTAAAGTGTGTGTGTGTGTGTGTGTGTGTGTGTGTGTGTGTGTGTGTGTGTTTTGTGCACGTAGTTAATTAAAGCGTGTGAGAGCAGCATATGCTGTGAGATGGTCTTGGTGTGAGCGGCCAACACAAAAACAGAGGAGCTGCCTACTGGTTCACGCGCTGCCCAGAATTTTACTGCAGCCACAGAAGAAGAAGAAGAAGAAGAAGAAGAAGAAGGAGAAGAAGAAGAAGAAAGTCGCTGCCTCTCCAGAGACTGTCCTTATTGCAACTCTTTAGAAGCCAAAGAGGCAAATCCCTGCCGTCTGTTTTCATATGAGATTTCCATATGAGATACGAGTCTTCCAATGCTAATGAATCTAAACCCTCTCTGCATTCCACAACCTTTGATCCTCTGCTTAATCCATAATCTTTGAATCTACAGCGCTGCGTATTGTAACTGTAGTCAGATCCAATGACAAACCAGTGACACTCACAGGTAGCAGACATGTCTTCTTCTTTATGTTAGGCCAACCTGTGTAGCAACAAGTACAAGTACAACATGTACAAGTACAATACTTTTTTGAATATTTTCATTCCTTTAAGATGCAAATTGTATTATTTGAGAAAGCCAGACATCATATTAAAATGCAGGGAATCCATTGTTGCAGTAGTGGAGGCCATGTTTTAATTATTGTCCCAAGTTAAAGTAGTCGTACAACACTGTAAAAAATACTCCTTACAAGTAAAAAATCCTGTATTAAATTTTTCTTATTATTCATATATCATTACTGATGCTTAACATGTAAGCAGCATCTGGTTGAGGTGAAGCTAAATGCAACACATAAACTTGGGTAGTCTCGCATAGAACCCCTTATCTGACAAATAACCAGTAACTATTGCTGGCAAACAGATGAAACGGTTAATAAAAGTACACTATAGTTTCCCTCTGAAATGTAGTGGCGTTTTATATAATGAAGGTGTAGCAAAAAGTAGAAATACTCAAGCAAGTGCGAGTTCCTCTAAAGTGAGGACTTCCTGATTTGCTGTGTAGAAAACTATGCTTCACCCGACGCAGACGTCATTTCAAGCATCCGACGCGCTCAAGAGGGGATGAGCTGAAATGAGGGGGTTCCGTTTTTTGGGTCATGCGGGACTTGATCCCTGCTGTCAGGCGTTATGAAGGGTTTTCAACTTTGGGCTTGTGTATACAGTGGAGGTATTCCAGCGGATGTGACACTTGGCTGATAGATGTGGGCTTGATGGATTGTAGAAGTGAAGCGTGTTTACAGTCAAGAGGGGGAAAGGAGCACGAGGCAGAGAGGTCAGTTGTCGTGGTGATGCTGACCAGAGCTCCCCCCCACCGAGGGCCTCAGGATTTTCGGTAAAATCAGTTTCGACTGCTTTTTATCAACGTCTCGTTCTTCCTTCCTCGCTTTTCACTTCCATGGTCCCCTGCGGACTCCCTCCACGTCGTCACCTTTGACTGTTTTCTGGTACGATGAGCTCTGCCGCGCTGCGTTCAGACGTGACAGGGTGCTACAGTGCTACAGGACCCGTTTGACATCAGAACCCCCCCCTCCCCCCCTCCCCTTAATGCCTCACAAAGGGATCGATCGCCTCTTCCAGTTAGTGTGTCATACAGCATTGATAATACCCAGGCATGGCAGTGCTGTGAAGACATACGAGTTTAATTTGATGTTTTAAGCACACTTGTCATTGAGTTGAGAGTTTGTATAGTGTTATTGCGAGGAGAAGATGATCGTGTTTATAACCAGCGTTCACCATTTTGCCGTAGTTTACTAGCTTCCTCAATGGGAATGCACCCACAGCACGATGTTCTGTACTTGTGCTTAGCTTCAATGCTTCGGAGCGGCTTCTACGATTTCTTTCGTCGTTTATATATATATATATATATGTGTATATATTGCTTGTTTCTCATGGAACAATAGCCCGGTATGGATTTTCCTCCCCAACATTTAGAGGAGGTTATTTTTTTTTTTTTTTATAGCAACCTCAGGCCTCTCAAGCTCCTATCCAATGGAGGCCTCTGGCTCTCTGGTGAAAACCAAACAAAGACAGGAATGTTGATGAGGCCTCCATCTTTACCCAGGGAACTTTTCTTTTTCTTTCTTTTTTTTTTGCTTTGCTACACACCAGGAATCTTCCAGAAGGCCCCAGTGTGATGGAAGCTTTTAGCAGCTCTTTAGATGTTTGTGGAATGAACCCGGCTGTTGCCACGGCTTCCGAACACCTCCGTTTTACACCAAGTGTCGGTGTTCGCACTCGCGCGCATCACGACCAGGTTTTTGTTACCCTCCCTCCCTCCCTCCCTCCCGCTCTCTCTCTCTCTCTCTCTCTCTCTCTCTCTCTCTCTCTCTCTCTCTCTCTCTCTCTCTCTCTCTCTCTCTCTCTGAGCCCCGCTTGTGCCCTCTTGGGCAAAAGCGAGTGAAGAAGAGGCTGTTTTTTTGCGCATGCCTTCACTCGGGTGGCAACAATATCACATGCACTTTGCTCTGAAATTGAAACTGGCATTTAGCATCACATTGCTTTTACCCGGCTGCTTTGATGTGTTTTCAAAAAGGGCAGGTGTGTGTGTGTGTGTGTGTGTGTGTGTGTGTGTGGGGGGGGGGGGGGGGGGGGTCTATCTGAGCTTGTGTGTGTGTGTGTGTGTGTGTGTGTGTGTGTGTGTGTGTGTGTGTGTGCTGGCACTCTTCATTCATGTGTGTCGGTATTTGTTTGATGTGTGTCCAGCCTTACGGGGCTGGAAGGTGAATTCCTTAATTTCCCCATGGACTCAATTAGCTTTGTGATTGGCTGAGAGAAGGCCAGGTTGAGCTGTCTTCTGAAGGAAAGAAGACCTTTGAAACTGAGGTGGGAGCGGAGGGAAGAGAAGTGAAGCAGAATAGGAGATGAGCCGGCCACAGTGGTAATGGTGGTGGTGCTGGCGAAGACTTGGCCCAGTCAGTATTATTATAATGAGAGAGACAGAGAGAGAAACTAGTGGAGCCCCTTCATCCGCTAGCAGGTGTTGCACGGCTCTGACTTCATTATGACCAATTAGAGTGAAGAAAATACTAATTATACCTTAGTTTCTAGGTGATTAGATACTAGGCTGGAAGTAAATTGCAGGAATAGGCGAACTGTAATCCCCCTGTGATCACTAAAGCCATTTTCATTTTGAAGTCACTTTCCGACCGTCATAATGAAGACTTTCTGTGTCTGTACAGTGTTTCTGTCTGTCTGATTTCACCGGGATTTTGATGATTCGTGGACCTTTGGTGTCTCTCTGATTATCGTTCACTCTTATTTCTCTGCCACTCTTGTCTCTCCTATGCCCAACGTTATTCTTTTTCATGCTCTGCTGAATGCTCATTTAACGTGAGCGTGGATCTAATTTTTGCGTGTCCGTGTCTCTCCGCCAGGTTGCCGGTGTTGGAGTCGACGGCCTCGTCCGGTGACCTGTCACGGCCCCACCACATCGTGTCCGTGGTGCCCAACCGCTACCCGCGCTGGTTCACCCTGAGCCACATAGAGTCTCAGCAGTGTGAGCTGGCCTCCACCATGCTCACCGCTGCCAAAGGTGCGGAGATATTCGCAGACACACACACACACACACACACACACAGGAACAAACACATATTGCGCAAAGTAAACAACAACAACAACAACAAAAAGTCCATGCTGCTAACTTACTCTGTGTTAGTGAAGGCTCTCAGATGAGTATCAGCAACAGTCTGAAGCGTTCCTTCTGTTCGAATCCCTTCTAGGTGACAGTCGCAAGCTGGAGACAGTCCTGGAGTCCATCCAGAAAAACATTCACTCCTCGTCTCATATCTTCAAACTGGCACAAGATGCGTTCAAGATCGCCACTCTGATGGACAGCCTGCCTGACATCACGCTTCTCAAAGTCTCTCTGGAGCTGGGACTGCAGGTACGGGAACACGCCCACGTTGTTTGTCAAAATGGGTGTCGCTGTATATTTTTTTTTGGCACCTTTTTTAGGAGGCTTTCAGGTCAGCTTGTGAATTTGTATGCGTGTGTACAGCAGGCTGTGCTAATTTTAAGGTTCAGCAGAATGGCCGTTTGATTCTGAAGACAAATGGTAACCAAAACCAAACAAACTTCCATAGCATCCCTTTGTTATGTGCGTGTGTGTTCGGGATATTTTACTCAAATCAGGTCCCTACGAGGCTACTGTTACTCTTAGAAAGAGCTATGAAGCTCCTTTGACTTTCTTGAAATTATAGATGTTCGATCGTTTTCGTACGAGCAAAGTTTACAGCTTTTGAGGACGAAATCTACTGCACACGTTCCCACAATGTTTGAGATCTGCTGGGTCCATGGAAGCACTTTATTCTGGTGTTCATGAAATTTTAAAAGCTTGTGGTGGCGTTATCCTCTTGGAATGTTGGAACATCGTAAGGGACCTGTATGTTCACCACAGGGTGCCGTTGTTCCCGTTAAACGGCTCTGTATTCCGTGACCGTTATCTCGAACATGCGGCGCGATCACCGGGCCTGAAGACTCCCGTGAGATGTCCACCATGTCCCATTACAGATGCAACACTGTGTATCCTTTTGCTTTCTGACAATGTACGAGTGTTGGAAAAAGGGTTGAAGCCGACTGACAGCTTGTTTTCCGTCATTTCAATTGCAGTCGTTCTTTAAATTTGATTGTGCACTTTGTAAAGGGTGATTGTTGTTATTTGGATTTTACACAGAAATTCCTTGACATCGAGCAAGCCTGTAGTGCTGTAGGAAACCAATCCTGGACTACATTCCTTGTAATGTCCCCCCATACCTAATAATATAAGTATTTTAGTTTGATGGTTCGCTTGAGGGTCTGTCATCCTCATAGCAGCCGTGTCACTCAGCAAAGGTTTGAGTATCTTTGATGACAAGTCAACCTCGGAGAAACGAGTCCCTGTGTAATGATTGTTGAAAATATAATACAATCTGTGCCCTCGCAGTCATTCAACCATACCGTAGATGTTCCACGTTTAATGTTGTTTCGAGTGTTTCCTCTCCAACTCACCTGTCAGTCCTCCCTTTTCTTCTCCGTCTTCCTCAGGTGATGAGAATAACTCTGTCCACATTAAACTGGAGGAGGAGAGAGATGGTGCGCTGGTTAGTCACGTGTGCCACCGAAGTGGGTGAGTGTTCCTGGCCACCTCTGTGTTTCTGTTTGATTCCTTCAAGACGCGCTCGATCTAATCACTTCGTCTCCCCATTTTCTCCTCACTCTGTCCCGTTTTGTGTCTGCCAGGTGTGTACGCACTGGACAGCATCATGCAGAGCTGGTTCACCCTCTTCACCCCCACAGAAGCCACCAGTATCGTGGCCACCACGGTCATGTCCAACAGCACCATCGTACGCCTCCACCTGGACTGCCACCAGCAGGAGAACCTGGCGTCGTCCGCCCGCACCCTCGCCCTGCAATGTGCCATGAAGGACCCCCAGAACTGCGCCCTCTCCGCTCTTACACTCTGTGAAAAGGACCACATTGCCTTCGAGACAGCCTACCAGATTGTACTGGACGCGGCGGCGACGGGGATGAGCTACACGCAGCTGTTCACTATAGCGCGCTACATGGAGCACCGCGGTTACCCCATGCGGGCGTACAAGCTGGCGACGTTAGCCATGGCCCACCTGAACCTCAGTTACAACCAGGACACGCACCCGGCCATCAACGACGTGCTCTGGGCCTGCGCGCTCAGCCACTCGCTGGGCAAGAACGAGCTCGCCGCCGTCATCCCCCTGGTGGTCAAGAGCGTGAAGTGCGCCACCGTGCTCTCTGACATTTTGCGGCGGTGCACGCTGACCACGCCGGGCTTGGTGTCGGCGCTGCACAGCCGCAGGAACTCTGGGAAGCTAATGTCCCTGGACAAGGCGCCGCTCAGGCAGCTGCTGGACGCAACCATCGGGGCGTACATCAACACCACACACTCGCGGCTCACACACATCAGCCCGCGCCACTACAGCGAGTTCATAGAGTTCCTGGGCAAGGCCCGGGAGACATTCATGATGGCTCACGACGGACACATTCAGTTCACCCAGTTCATAGACAACCTGAAACAGATCTACAAGGGCAAAAAGAAACTAATGATGCTGGTGAGGGAGAGGTTCGGCTGAGGGTGAGGCTGGGGGGGGTTCGCCGAAATCTCCCCTCTCCACTCTAGTACTTTTCTATTAACTTGAGTCTGCCTTTTGAACTTCTTTTTGGACGTATAAAATAGACGAGTAAAACGAGGGATGTGACTTGTAGAATGAAGCAAAATGAGAAAGGAAAAGATGACAAAAAAATCAACAGAGCCACAAGCGGTATTATTGTTCTTGCTGTTGTTATTGTTATAAACATTATTACTATTATTATTATTAATAATATTATTACTACTATGTGTACAGAAGTGTTTTTATTTTTCAGAAGAGAGGAAATTTGTCACGTTGTGAATGTTGTGTGTATTTCTCTACATGTGTGCGAGAGGAAAATGAAAAGTGAAATGGCTTTTTTTTTTTTTTTTTTTTGGTTCTTTAATTTTTATGATTTAAAGCATCTTTTTTTCCCCCCCTTTTTCCAGTGTATATTTGAGTTATATGTTGTCAAGTGGCTGAAGCCCTTTTACAATAGCGCTCACGAAAAATATTAAAAAAGAAGAAGAAGAAGAAGAAGAAGAAACAAAAAAAAAACTATGTCTCGGCATCCTCAAAGAGAATCTAAGGCTTTAAACCACACAGAGCACCTCCCTCTGTCCAGGCCCTCACCGGTGGGCGCTGGGCAGCACCGCACAGCTTAGCTCGGCTCGGCTCGGCTCGGCACAGCTTGGGTTAGCACTGACAGAAAGCCGCCATCAGCATTTCTTTAGACACAGCAGTAGCAGCAGCAGCAGCAGCAGCAGCACTTGAGCAGCCATTAGTTTTCTCTGGGTCCCAGGCACTAGCTCCATTACACAACAACAACAACGCTCTTAGCTAACTCGTGTTGTTGTCATTGTTGTAATCCTCCCCGCCTCCACAACGAGTACCTGTTTTTAGACGAGAGGGCAGTACGCAGGCGCTACGGCGACGGCACATTAACGCAAAGATAATAGAGTATTATTGTTCCATTACTGAAGTGTAGTACAGCTGTGATTCTTAACTAAATACCCGCCATAGTTGAAGTAGATACCCAGAGGGAGACGACTACCTCACGATACGGTATTGAACCTGCTCCCCTTTTTTTTCCTTTTTTCCCGTTCCTGCTATCACGATATGTACCATCTACTGTACGATAGCCGGCAGTTTTAATGGAACAGAAGAGTCACTGGTGAGACCAAGGTTACGAGGAGATGTGGAGTCAGATTCCCGCCAAGTGTTTCTGAGCTTGGCGCTGCTGCACGTCACTGCCCCGGCATCGGTACTTACACCCCCAACCCCCCCCCCCCCCCCCCCAAAAAAAAAAAAGAAATTGGCCCTAACAGACCTTGAAAATGTGTCAGTGTGTCAGTCCCCTCTCATCTCCAACAGCCACCATTGTATGGTATTTTTCAGACCAGGCCAGTGTCATTTCCCTCTGTGCATGTGAATCATAGAAATTAGACTCTCTACTGTTAAAGTTCATTGTGTGGAACCTTCAGTAATTGTCAACCAGAACGTTCTCAGGGATTTCTCTACACAGGAAAAAGGCGGAACAAATGATCGACTGACTACAGGAAAAAAAAAAAAGACAAAAACGTGACACGACATGAGCGAGCATTTATTGTACTCTGTATATATGCCATAGTATATGTCTGAATATGGAGGATCTGAAAGTATATGTTAACTAATTTATACAGAGTATTCTATGTAATGTGAAATACTTGAAGCCGCTGTAGTTTGCTCTCTCTCTCTCTCTTTCTTTCTCTCTTTCTCTCTCTCTCTGGCTCTCCTTCTCTCTTTTGTCTTCTATTTTTTTATTTGATTGTTTTTTTTGGTCTTTTGTTGAAAACAGAACATATCAGAAGGACTAGACTGACCTTGCTTTTTTTTGGACTCACAAGGCCTCATGTGTTCGTACTTGAGACGCTGGATCCCGTCATGAAATGCAGGTTGAGTCACACAGTGGGGATGGCGGAGAAAGACATTGTTGTTCATTCCTGCTGACTAGAGCGTAGAAAGAGGGAGGAGGTAGACTACTTGAGGCCGTTGGTCGATACACGTTTGAAAACACAATACAGGACTTGATTATGCATGTAAGCTGTTGCACTAGCCTAGTTTCCCATAGGATCCTACTGGGGAAAAAAAACTGTTAATGTGCTTTATACAGGACCTAATTGGAGATGAATCTGGTTCAAAATCATGTATCATGTGTCCAGCCTTACATGCATTTAAGGCCATCTCTTGGCTGACGTCTGCCTCATGTTGCATTAATATAACCCTTGTCAAGAGTAACTTGTGTAACTCAACAAGACTCGTATTGATAATTATGCACAGGTTCTATCTAGCTGAGATTAAAGAAACAAGTCTCCTCAGATCTCCCTTTCATTCACCGCAGCACTTCCAGTGTCTCCTCTGCAATGTTCAGCTGTCCTATCATTACTTGCCTTTTTTTTTTTACCTTCTTTTATACGTCTGATTTTTCTTTTTCTTTTTTTTTTTTTCTCTGTGCATCTCTTTTCTATCTTGTGTTCATTAAAGATAAAAGCAGCCTTTTCTCTTGCCTTGTCTTAACGCTTTAAAGTAACCAAACAGGAGATCTATCTAACAACCAAACGCGTTCTAAGAGGTGAGAGACGACCCACCTTGGTCCCAGCTTTAGTGTCCTTAATTAGTAAGTGAATGGCTGTGTAACTCATGCTTTAACAAAGCAATTCCTCACGTGTGTTTGGTGAAAAAATACGTTGTCCAGTGTCTCTTGTTCTCTTCAGAAACAATTTCCTCTGAGTCTTTCTAGCTGTTTTTTTTTTTTTCTTCTTTTTTTTTTTGTTTGTTTGTTTGTTTGTGTAGGAATCTTTTGCTCTCCCATTTTATTTATTACAATGACCCATGTATACATGCTTATGAAATTAAGATTTGATACACCGATATCAATTTATTTATGTAACTAAATCACTGTTTTATAATCTTGTTAATGAGTCAATAATTGATTTTTTTTGTTTTTTTGTTTTTTGTTTTAATAAAAGTTAGTTTTTTGAAATGTATATTCACTTCCCTCTGCTTTTTTTTTGTTTTGCATCCTGACCCAGGATTTTTTTTTTTTTTTTTTTTTTTTTTTTTTGTGCAGCTGCACTTTTGTCTCCGAAAGTGTGTCGTCGGGGATTGTTACGGGACGCGCCGCTGCGAGCTTGAAGGCGAGCGTCGGTCGGCGTATCGGCGTCGGGGCCGTTCAGATCTCCATCACACAGCCGTGTCAGAAAAAAAGCCAGAGAGGGATCACTCTCGCTGGCAGCAGCTTTCATGCTGTCATCTCGGGCGAGCTGACGAGGAATATGAAATGAATCAATTGATATTCCCATGGTCTTTGTAGCTTCTGTCAGGCAGCCCGGCTCAGCCAACCACAGTAACCTGTTTACATGCATCGAACACTGACGCTGGTGCCACAGGATGACTAAATCACTGTATGTTGTTTGTCAGGTGTGTGTGTGTGTGTGTACAGACATGTTTTTGCGTGTGCTCCTGCTTGTTTGCATGCCTGTGTGTGCCTGTCTTCTTGTGTGTGTGTGAGAGAGTGTGTGTGTGTGTGTGTGTGTGTGTGTGTGTGTGTGTGTGTGTGTGTTAAGGCCTTAAGGGAGTGAATGGGAACAGGTGGTAGCTCCAGACTACAGGAGCTCCTGACAGCAGTAAGGTCCCCAGACTCCCAGCCCCTCATTAAACATTGACACAAAAACACTGCAACTGTCTGTGTGTGAACAGTAATGAAGCGCAGGCGGCTACACCGGTATACACACCGCAACTTTGCACAGCACGAGCTCTCAGTCCGCGCCTGTGTGTGTGTGTGTGTGTGTGTGTGTGTGTGTGTGTGTGTGTGTGTGTGTGTGTGTGTGTGTGTGTGTGTGTGTGTGTGTGTGTGTGTACGGTTTGTCCATCTGTGTGCGCTCCTTAATGAGGCACATTTGTCCATAGAGGTGTCCGCTTAGATATTGAGGAATTCGTCAGGTTTAGCAACAAAAGCGCCTGTCTGCTGTCAGAGGACAGACAGAGCTGTCCATTTGTTATGTGATGGATGCCTGCCTGTGAGAAGTGTGTGTGTGTGTGTGTGTGTGTGTGTGTGTGTGTGTGTGTGTCAGAGTCAGAGCATAAAAGCGCTCATGTATGTGTGTATCCATGCAGGTAAGCGTACACTTGTTCGTTCGTGTGTGTGTGTGTGTGTGTGTGTGTGTGTGTGTGTGTGTGTGTGTGCGAGACCACTTCCTGTGTGTCTGACCTGTGCTCAGGTCCCTGCTCAGTTCCAGTTGGTAATGACGTCCCTTGGGTGTAGCGCGGTGCAGCAGCCTCCTCCGGTCTGTCTTACTGTATACTCCTAATGACATCATGATCACACACCGGCCCCCTTTCATGCCAAAAGCCCTCTTCCTCACCGTCACCATCAAAACTCCCATCTAGGGCGCTCGCTCCCTCTCTTGCGCCATCTCTTTCACACACTCATGCCGACAACATCAAGGCCTTGGCGTTTTCCCGTAGAGCTGTTATGTCCAAACCGAAAGCTAAGTGTTGGGTGTGAGATTTGCAGGACATGGGAAGTGCTGCAAAGCATAAATGCAGCGTACCTTTTCATTATACCTTTACGTTAAAGCGTTGGATCTACAGAGCGCTGGTTCTGCACGTATATGTCCTTCATTCTGTCTCGTCATTTGTTCATCCTCGTGCTAACTGTGCTGCCGTTTCAGTCTTCTGCCCATTGGATCACCTGCGCTACTCCCACTCATCTGGTTGTCCTTCCCTCATTAGCGCCTTAGTACACATACAGTATATGCCGGTTCTCTTCCTTTTGTTCTCTGCTGGATTGTATCTGTGCCCTGTGTCTGTACAGCACTGTGATTAGCCTGGATAACACTCTGTGTTTATGTTATGGCCATCAGAAATCACATGAGAATTTTTTTTTTTTCAGCCCCATTTTGGCCTCAGCAGTCCATCTGTGATTTGTTCACACAGCGCTCCCCGTGCGAATTGTTGGAATAGTGAAAACGCTCTTTTTTTCTTCTTCTACCTGTTATCCAGCAGCAGGATGCATCTTCAAAGGCCGTTTCTAATCTAATCAACTCACAAATGCCTTTACTTTTTTTTTTATCATGGAATTTACACAGAATGTGTTCCTTTGTTCTCTTCGTCTTTGCTGGAACGCATTAAGTCCGCCGCGCAGGCTGCAGCTGCGGTTTGTGGAAATATAGGATTACACACAAGCGTTACACTTCTGTCTATCCGTGGGTCACGGAAAATCCAATTCTAAATTCTGCAATACCCATGATCCTTAGCTGCAGTAACTTCAAAACACTGCTAGCTGCAAAATTCATCCAAAATGTAGCTTCCGCTGTCCGTTTGCCTTCGCTCCCTGTTCGTAGCACGTTAGATCGTGATTGGATGATTCTGACAGGAATACATTTTGAGAGCTACTTGACTTTCCCCACATTTTTACAGGCTTCTCACTTTGAATTTTGACAGATATTTCCATTATTTGTACTGGTGATTTAAGTGAGTTTAACCCTTAGAAGTCATCTAACAATGTTTATGAAGAAAATTACCAAAACTTCAGGACCCTGGATCCTAAAAACAACTTCACCCACGTCACTATACATAATCCATCTTTTCGGTACTCGTGGAGTTGAACTATCGAGGAAAAGCCCACAGCCTGAACATTTACGGTATCTGAGAGTCTACAATGTTCTTCTAACGCGAAGGGCCTTTGTGGTGCATCCAGCTTGCTACCATTATACTACAAAAAAAAAGGATCATAGGCATGTGTTCTTCAACACAGCCTGCAGCATCAGCCCGGCTACCACAGGGACCGTCTTCCTTTCCTCCTCTTCTTACAGAGGGCCGCTGGAGTTTGATCTCCTCTCTCCCCCTCCATCGGCCCCGAGGCGTCTGATTAAATGCTAATTAAAGCCGTTAGCGCTGCTATCACCGCTGCTAACTCCTCTCTCTCTGTCACAGAGATTAATGCCCCTCGTTCATCATCCCACCTCGCCCAGCCCGAGTACCTGCCCGGCTCGCAAAACCTGATCAAGTCATCAGCCCCAAAACCCCTCCGCTCCGCTCCCTCCCAGCGCACGAAGATGGACGAGGGGTTTAAATTTTAATTTGAAAATTGCCCTCAATTATTTCTGCGGCGACCACTTGCCGGAGCTTCTCGTGTGGTTGAGTGGAAAAGGGTTACAGCAGCGGGTCAGTGGCTGTGATGAGCGATAAGGGGACATTAATAAGAAAGGCAGAGGTTCATTTAAAAGCAGAAAGGACAGTGGGAGCAGCTTTCTCATTATTTAACTCCCCCAGCTTTATTTAAAGGACTTTATTTAAGGATACCAAGTTAATGTGTCCTCCAGGACAGACGGTTAAAGCGCCTGACAGAGTGAGAAAGTTACGGCCATAACTTACACCCTGAGCACACACTGTGGTGCCATCTTTTTTACCCCTTTTGACATTCTCGCCGTTTTCAGGCAGAGCGGAACGAGCCGCGGAGGGACATAAAGCGTTAGAACAAAGTTACACACATCATTTAATTTTATTCTTTCACAATTTCTGGCCCACAAATGTTTTATTGGTTCCAATATTGGTAATCATTATAAGCTATTGGAAGATATTGAGCTATGTATAACAAGTCAGCCAAATGTCGTTTGAATTACCACCAGATCGGGGGAGCTGGGTCCTGAAATGTGCAGCTACTCTGCAGGGCCTCATCTGCTGTTTGTTTTATGCATATCGTTTTTACTGAATTGCGCTCATGACTCTTTCACAACAAAATTTTTCCTCTTTTTTTTTCTTTTTTTTTTCAAATGCACCTCACGGCAAGCAGTGTGAGTAGTTAGTTTCCCCTTTTTAGGTGCTTTTTGTCAGCCTCTTGACGACTTGCTCGACATTTATCCCCGCGCCGCGCCTGCTTCCCGGCCCGAGCCGCAAAAACCTGAGCCAACAGTGCTGTCGTCCAATGATTCCCAAGGACAATTAACAAATGCACAGTGATTTATGCACCTGCGACCCGAGTGCTCCCACCCAAAAATACTTTCACTTCATCTCTCACTGTTATTGCCAACTCTCTGCCGGATGCCTGTCCAAATGCTCTAAATCCATCTGCCAGTGTTTATAATGTCACAATGAATGCTGAGAAATGGTGGAAAAACCTACTTGGCTCCTCTTTTCCTCGACTAATATGTTTCATAGAAGGAAAGCAAACGGGACCTCACGCCTACGTTGCATTTGAATCTTCTATGGTACGGCAATGGCCCACTTTGATAAGGATAGAGATGAATTTTTGAGCTGATAATGACGTCAGATCCCACGTTCTGTGACATAGTAATAGTGAGTGCAGCATGGGCTGAGGTTCTGGGGCAGCACCGCCGAAATAAACAGCACCACAGTCAAGGTTAGCAGGCTTTACAGGTGGAGAGACGGCTTCAACATTCCATCGCTGGTTGATTAAAAGCCTAAATGAGTAACAGCGTGGTGTCCCGCACTCACTCCATCATCCACTGTGCTCTTTTTTTTCTTTTCTTTTTTTTCCCTTTTTCTTTCCGGCAGCAGCAGGCAGCGAGCGTCCGGCGAACGGGGGGAACAAAGAAGGGGGAAGAGAGACAGAGAGAAAGAGGGATGGAGCGACAGGAAGAGGAGAGAATGAGAGCATATATCAAGGCCGTTTTCAGTGACATTTGTGCTCTCGGTGTGGAGAGCCACTATGAATATCAATATGAACCCATGGAGAGGAAACATAGTCTTTTTTTTTTCTTTTTCTTCTCACTGGGCCATTCATGCACACAAGAAATCTATTCAAGTCAATGTAATGGCCAATCTCGGAGCCTGTGCATGGCTGTGTGAACAGCTCTAGATCTTCTCCCTCCCTCTCATGAGTGTGGCTGGGCTTGTATTAGTGAAAAACACTTTACGTCAAGTGCAACTGTGGCGAACACTACAGTATGTAAATCAGAGTGGATTAAACTCTTGCATGAGTAGAGCTCGACGGCGCCAATCAGCGAACAGCAACCAGCCAACAGTTTTCCCAGTATCATTTTTGGTGTTTTCACACAGCCTCTCCTCTCCTTTCCTCTCCTCTCCTTTCCTCTCCTCCTTCCTCTCCCTCTTCCTCCTCTGGTGCTTAGAGATACAGAGTCAAAGGGATGCAAATCTACCCACTTCCTTCCTCCCCCTCCCCCATCTGCAAACACAGATAGCCCCGGGCCAGTCCCAGGCCTTTCTATATGCAGAACCAGTGACAGGAGTTACACACCATTCTCCCCCCTGTAACAAACTGTTCCCTCCCTAACAAGCTGCGAGCCTCGCTCTCACTGGGCTGCATGTGTGAAGCTGTGTGATTGGTTTGCTACGGTAATAACAATACGGGAACGGTGTGCTGGCTGCCTCCTCCCTTTTTGCATGTGGATCTTTAACGCCTCCTCTCTCCTTCCCTTCCCCGCTCACCTTTCTGTGAGCGTATGAGAGAGAGAGAGAGAGTGTGTGTGTGTGTGTGTGTGTGTGTGTGTGTGTGTGTGTGTGTGTGTGTGTGTGTGTGTGTGTGTGTGTGTGTGTACGCACGCGTGTACGTTCTATCTGCGTATGTGTGATTGTGGACTGTTGGCTCCAGGCTTATTACTTTAAGTTGTCTCCAGCCCCAGCGCTAATCCCCGTCTTCTTCTGGGAGGGATAACAATAATACAACAAGATCCAGAGGTACTAATGAAATCCTATCAGGTTTCTGAGTCTGAATGTCAGAGAGAGAAGGTAGAGAGAGGAGACGGAGAGAGTGTATGAGGTATTGATTGAGTGGAGGCCAAAGCGCGCGAGAGAGATCGAGGGGGGGGGAGCAAGGAGGAAGAAAGAGAGGCAAGGAAGAGTGGTCATGAAGAGAGAAAACAGTTTCGAGTGAATGAAAGTGAGTGCGAGGTTGGAGGAGGAACATGGGGAAAATAATCAGAGAGAGAATGAAAGGAGGACGAGAGCGAAGAGGATTTATGCCAAAAGAAGAGATTAGGAGTGAATGTGAAAGTTGGGTACGAGTGGAGACAGAATGTTTTCTCTTCGGTGACTGAGCATGCGGCAGCTAAAACACATCAGCTCTGACTTGAATAGGTTTCAGACTCAGACCAATTCTCCCCCTGCGTCTCCGCCAGACCCACCATTCGCCCCTGGGATTGAATTAGGCCTGCCCCATTATACAGTTGCCATGGGGACCCTGACACCTCCACTGACGAAGTGAGAGCCATGCAAGGCTGAGTTGCTGATCAGAATGTGTGTGTGTGTGTGTGTGTAGGTATCACTCAATTTATGCACATGTTGAAATAATTGGGTGCCTTTTGCTAATCTTGGGCTCAGATAAATTCTCTATTTTTATTCATCAGCCCTTTGTTTTTTTGTATTCATTTGACTTTATGGTCAAATCAACAACAAACACAAACATTTTATCTGCAAAACGTGAACTTTTCATGAGAGAACAAAAAGCTCAATTTGCAGCTTTCAAACACACATTTTTCAAATAATTAAATTTTGTTGTTTTGTTATTTAGCCTTAAAAGTTTGATCATTTCCTAAATCAATAAAGAACATTAGTCCTTCAGTGTATCTAAAACATACAACATCACACAAATAGGTGGTTTTTAGTGGACGGTGGCAGAAAAATACTCAACACCAGAGCAAAATCAACAAACTAATACCCAAATAAGCACAAAGAGAGAAAAACAGCTGGATGGACTCTACCCTCGTTTACAATTATAAATAAAACCAAGTCATCTTTATGACACCACAAGCACCATGTAGACATAAGTAAAATGACTCAGCCACCTCCCAACATATAAAAACAGCCCCCATGAGAGTTTTCCCCCTGGGATCTTTTCCCAAGTGTATAACTGCTATCAATTTTCATTTTTGGAAACAAGATACTCATGTTTTTTCCCCCCCGTCCCCAAAGCTGCATTGTTAGTTTGTTTTTTGCCACTTGGGGGCAGAACTCCTCAACAAGCTGAAAATCTGGATGGCCATAGTTTATATGAATAATGTGTTGGCAAACAGTTCCCTGTTAATACTGTACATCAACCAGACACCGAGCAACAGTAGCATTAAGTTGGAGTCACGTTTTGGGCCATATGACTCTAATATTGACTCTCCGGATCTTTTAGCTCTGGTCTGGTCTCCACCTGGCCGTTTAGCTGCTAAATGATGCCCTGTGCTCACCAGTGAGATGCTAGCTCTGTCTGTCTGCTGTCTGGTGCTAAGCAGGTAGCGTTCAGTGTTTATGAGAGCATTTTTGGTAAAAAAAATTAAAAATAAAAAAATGTCAGCTGGAAAAAGGTCACATCTCGTAAAACAAATGTGCTGAAAGATGCTAAAAAACGCTCCACATATAGCTGAGGGGATCTGCAGAGTTTATCTGTGGGTTCATCACTACAACAATACCGTTCACATTACAGGTACTCGTTTGTCTCATTGTTCTATGAAAATGTTGATTTATGTAGCTTTAACGATGACATTTCTAGCTGATACCATTATCAATGTTTTTTTGTAACAAGGGTTAAAGTATCCTCCTTAGAACCCGCAACATTTTCCTTTCCCTTTTGTAGATTGGCTTGGACACTGCACATACAGTATATATTTCTAAACATTTTCCCAAAATCTGAATTTAATCATTTGTTATTTTACACCTAAAGTTTTATTTGTGTCCCCTGAGAAAACCAGCGCTAAAGAGATCACAGTTAACCACTTATAACATCCTCACACACACACACACACACACACACACACACACACACACACACACACACACACACACACAAACAACTGGATGGATGCTGAAATCGGATACCTTCGTCCGTCTCCTCACATTGGAATTTTGTCACCAACGCAGTTCTAATGGATGGCCAGAGAAAGGATGCCACCCACAGCACCATCTGGCTAATGCTCCGTCCTCTGCTTATGAATTACGCTAAATTGTGCCCAGGAGAGAGGAGCCACATGTTCATTATGAAAGCTGCAGGGGTATTAGAGATCCCCCGAGTCGCACCAAACGAGCTGCATGTCACAGGACGGAGTGACACACAACACGGCGCCATGAAGGAGGAAAAAAAAAGAGATACAACCTTCTCCGGATTTAATAGGACGTATTCATCAGGCAGCCTTGTCTGAGCTCTGACAGGGTTGGTTTTCTATTGTTTAAACTATGATCAGCTGTTCTGTCAGAGCAGAACGTGTTTGGTAAGTCATGCAGTTTTGTAGGTCGGGGCGAAATCGAGAGAAACTGCGCTGACGGATGTCACCCCCGACACCAAGTGACACCTGGACCTGAATTGAAACACGGTAGCCATTTTGCAGGCAAAATGCTTACAACTGCAGCCAGTGTGCGTGAACCACCATTAGGTATCTTTATCTGTGTCTAGGCCATCATGAGACCAGCCTAACAGCATCTGTCAGTCCCTGCAAAACCCCCTCTGGTACCATTAAAGGACGGGCCCCCTCAGTAAAGGAACCGAGGCTGGAGAACCCAGTGGGGACCCATAGGAAGGTATGGAGAGAAATAAAATGCTCTGCTGTTTTTTTTTTTCTTCTTCTTTTTCTTCTTCTTCTTCTCTATTTTCCATTCCAACACGGTGTGCGCCATGCATCGCCATGCAGGCAGATGGGGGAGGTGGAGGTGGAAATAAAACATGCATGAGTCGCCTGCAGCCCAGGAAAATAATTACTGTCATTTAGCAGACATGTAGAGGAGAGCAGCGCAGCCCGGTCTGCCCACAGTACAGCGCCACACCGCCTGCATACCGATGAACTGGAGGGTAGAAACAGAGAGGGAGGGACGAGAGTTGTGTGAGAGATGGCACAATGTTTTCCTTTTGTTGTTGTTGTTGTTGATGATGGTAATAGATGCCCTAGTTTATTTCGGGGATGTTTTCATCCGTCACTCTCAGCTGACAGAATCCTTAAACTGTTGCAATCAAAAGGGATTAAAACAAAAGAGGCTCTTGCTTTCATCCGTCTCCCCTCCCATAGAAGTTTCAACACAGCTTGATGCATTATGGAGCGCTTCTCTGGGACCATTAGTCTCAAAGGACACAGGAAGTACAGTATATTTCTCCGAAGATCAGAGAACAAGATTTGACCTGTGTCTTGGCCGAGGCTAAATCATGCGCACCTTCTCTCTCTTTTGCTCTGTCACTCATCTCCTCTCTCTCCCTCCTCCTCCCCCTCCCCCACCCCCTCTTCCTCTGCATCTGCCCATCTCCTTCCTTTCGTCTCCTGCCTCTCCTTTGCCCGGAGTCAGACCGTAGCGCAAAATTTATAGAAAGTGGAGGGATGCCAGTGGAGGTCAAACGCGTGAACGCCTCCCCGTCTGCCTCCCCTATCATTCTTTATGGCTGATCTAGTGGCGGAGCCTTCATTACCCTGAATTATACGCTGCGATTATTACCTCTCCCCCCGGCCCATGCATGCAGGACGGCCCTGGCCTTATCATCTTATCATCTTACCCAGGAGGAACGTAATGCAGGGACTCTTGATATACGACGCAACATCTGCCTTCAACATGACTCCTCTGCGGATCTTTGAACTTTACATCCAGAGTATGTGATGTATGTGGCTGGGATCACAGGCTTATTTGTGGGGCGCTATAGTGCGATTATTGTCTGACGGTGGTGTGGGTATTCCACATGGCTGTATCTGTACATTTAATTAGACTCACTGATCCCTACATGATGGGACATTCTGAACTTCTTCTCTCTGGCTCTAAAGCACAAACCTTGTTTTTTTTTTTCTTTTTCAAGCCCTGTAACTTTAGTCTGTTCCACCGCACCTCAAATATAAAAGTGTCTCCAGTGTGTGTGAAGTGCAAAGCCCACATTCTGTTGGCCCCTCAGATGCTGCTGCTTATACATGCTTATTAGTTGTAGTCTTTCTTTCTTCCCATCTGTTTCTGATGTTCGGGGGGAAACCCAGCGTTGACCCGACTACAAAGAAATCTGGTTACTGAACTAAATTCTCGCCCTCCTCGTTCTTGATTTTTAATCTAATCGGCACAAATTAGTAAAAAAAATCCCTTACGTTGGACTAGCCTTGTTGTTGATCCTTTTCTCACCAACACACCTCCACTGCACATGTTTATTACCACCGAGGTGCCGGTGTGAAGCCTGATAATCTGGGAAATCAGCGGGGTGTTCAGATAGCAGCCAGCGTCGGCTGCCTTGATATAGTATACTTTTTTCACAACTAATTTTCGGGTCGGCACACTGAGAGAACCTGTAAATATCAATGCAGGCACAGAAGGGGGGGGGGGGGGGGGTAGCAGACAAGTACTGGATGACACATGCAATGCAGCAGGCTTCATCGTCTCAGCTGCAAGTGGGAAATTTCTCTGGGGAGTTTGCAAAAGTTTTCCCTTACAGATTCCTTCCTGTAATATCTGACACACAGCATCGCATTTCTTTGTTCTAATGCACACCAGGTGGAGCTGAGGCTGCAGTTATATTGCTTTTTCCATCTGAAGATGTGTCATCAGCTAGTGGTGTAAGTAGTAGTATTTGAAGTCCTTTATCTGAGTAGAGAAGTAAAAGTAAGTTCAAGTCATGTGTTTGTAATATTTTGTCCAACACATTAATATCAATGACAAAATAATAGAAACACCTCTCAGGGAGGTCTAATACAATTCAGCAGCACCTGCAGCTTTCAAGCTGATGATTAACATGAAGTGAACGTTAAAACCTTCAGGTACGATTGAAGAACTGTTGTATAGTTTTAGCTAACTGTACCTAATGAACTGGAATGCATCGATTATTGGATTATTATTACTCGTGCATTAACATTTAAGCAGCATTTTAATGTTGTAGCTGGTCAAGGCAAATGTGTATACCGCTGGATAGTTCATCTATAACAATGTATCTCATTTTATGAGATGATTATATGGTTTAGATGAAAATGTAAGGTAACACTTTATTAGTACTTTTTCAGTATTAATACGCATGTATAAAGCATGTATTAACATAGTCCCTAACATTAGTTCATATCTAAATCATTATATATATATATATATATATATATATATATATATATATATATATATATATATATATAAATGCATGAATAATGTACATCTAAATAAGTTCTTAATCATTTACTAGCACTTTACAAAGGATGTTGTTAATCATCTACAACTCCTTAATAATTGGTTTGTAATATATATAATACTTCATTTACAAATGGGGAATCCATCATTTATAAAGTATGAAAACATAATCACCAAACACATTATAGACGAGCTTATTAATGAAGAATAAAACATGTATAACTGTTATGAATTGCATACTAATGAGTGTTAATGTAGGAACAATGCTTTATAAATGATGAATTAAGTGTTTACTCATACCTAACTAATGCTTCATAGTGTGTAGTTATTATAAAGTGTTTTCCAAAGGTAATTTTGTAGTGTAACAAGTCAAATATTGTTATCAAATACATGTAATGAAGTAAGACGTTTAATATATCCCTCTGAAATGAAGTAGCGTATAAAGAACCATAAAAGTGAAATACTTTAAGGTGTTCTCTGGTGATTTGGCAAGATCATTTAATGTATGTAGCACATTTCATTACAAGTAAACTCAATGTGCTTTACATTAACTTACAGCAACCACTAACATGTAACTAAATAATTTAATAGATAGATACAAAAAAAGCCACCCAACCACATGAAAGTGTGAAAGAATCCACAGACAGAAACAAGCACAGACAGACATACAGCAACAAGTCAAATGCAGCAAAGAAAGGTCCAAATGATCCGGATTGATGCAGCAGAGGCCAAGATATTCTGGCTTTTCATACTGTGTATAACCCTCCATAAGCATTGGATCCTAGACAACCCACAATGCAACTGTATATGTCTTTCATTAGACCCTGGTGAACACCCATGTCTTTCAGACACCACGCCTCCAGTCGGGGGGCTTCTCCTCCGACTTCAGACACTGAGGCCCCTCCAGAGCCACAGAACTGACATTACAGGCTAAAACTGTTTTCAAAGGCTAAGCAGTGACAACACATTATACATCCAAAACGCCAACGTTCTTCAAAATCACGCTCTCTAGAATATGGCAACTACAACCCTTTACTTTGTGTCCTCCGTATGTGTCCTGTGTCTGTGTCACCGCTGCCCCCTATTCACTCCAACGGGAGGAATAAACTATCCTCTACTTTTCGGGGAGCAGGACTGCAGACTGAAAGTGAGCACAGCAGAAAGCCGCGCAGCACACTCAGATCACCCTCAGCCATCAGCTCCATCAATGGGCACAATTAGAGAAGTTGTTGTGCTGTATCATGACCTAAGTGTAAGCACAGACTCAGCGGGGGGTTGTAGACAGGGATTTGGATGACACACACACACACACACACACACACACATGGACAGATACCCCCCCCCCCCAGTGCGCTGCTATATCAAGCATCCAGGCAGGGAGTCGGGGAGCAGTAACAGGGCTATTAGGACTCCCAGGGACCCTATCGATCTCCTCATTGATCCCCTCCTGCTAGGCTAGTCCAGACAACTGCGAGGGGTTTATATAGCTACTACAGGGATAAGCAGTGAAACACTACAGCCGAGAGCACATGAAACACCAGAGGATGGACACCGAGCGAAAGGTAAGAGGGAAGAGGAGCCACTTAGAAGAAGACACAGAGTGGAAGTGAAAGTTTGAAAAGTTTAAAAAGCTTCCTTCCTTCCTTTCCTCCCTCCTTCTTCCCTCTTACCGTTTGCTACCCTCCCCCCCACCCCTTTCTTTCTTTTCTTTATGAAGTTTTAACACCGCTTTTTTTTCTTCTTTCAACATACACAACATCTCACATTTGAGATATTCCTTTTATCTTTTACAGCATCTCCAAAATGATAAATTGACACCATAAGTGAATGGTTTTACAGAATAAAGATGTTCTCCAAAACTGAGGAGATTTATAATCTGTGACAAAAACGGGGAAAAAAAATCTGGTGAGCGTCACGGTTGTCGAAACCAGGCAGGCGAGACCTTTCACACACATGGGCCTGAATGCGTGAGAGATAACTTTACTCCCCAGGAGCAAAGTGGACCTTTGTGTTAGGAGAAAGTGAGTGCTTTAGTTAAATATCTTAATTACTCCCTAATTAAATAGTTTTTACCAAGCAGTGCTGCAGGGCACTAGCCACTGGCATTGGTGAAAGAAAATAATGCAACGTCGCCCCCACTGGACCTTTCACGGTACTGCATGGTAAACTGACCAATGTGTTTATTACTCGATCATCTAAACAATCCAATAATTGATATCCACCTACTCTGTGTGTGTCTTCCATCCAGATTTAGCGACCGTATAATGAGTAAACGTGTGTACTGCTGAGTGTGCAGTCTGACCGTGATGCGTATTAATGACAGAGGGGACGGCAGGTCCAGAGTGCAGCTGATTAATAACTGGCCCTTCACTCCTTCGCTCACAACTAATGGCTCTCTGTCTCACCCTGTCTATAATTATCACCCAATAATGAGGTCTAAAAGAGGGTGTGTGTGTGTGTGAGTGTGTGTGTGTGTGTGTGTGAGCAGGAGAGAGCTTAATGTGGAGGTCTACAGATTGCATTATACATATTATTAATTGTTTACGTGTGAAAAAAGTTCATTTATTTCCATTTCGTGCTACTTTATAGCTACAAAACAGACAGACGATTGTAGTTTTCACTCTGCTAGATTCATTTGACAGCCATCGCTACTTCGCAGATGAAGACTTGTCATACAAAACAAACGATGAATTTTAATAAAACCACTGTTATAGATGATTGTTATAATATATAACATAATCTATTTATTGCTAGAGATTAATCTACGCTACAAATGTATCAAGAAGTAAAAAAATAGCTCCATGTTGACCAACTGCAACAGTAGAAGTACTTACATATCACTGCATCAGTGTATTACAATCGGTGTATTACAGTCCTGTAAATGTCCCCGCTGCGGGACAAATAAAGGATTCTTAGGACCATCTTATCTTATCTTATCTGATCAGCAACAATTATCCAATAACAATAGCATCAATTTGAAAAGGTTCCCTTTCTCCCTTCTCTAAAGGCCTTGTTCCCCAACATTAACAGTGTTTCTGTGTCGGGTTTCATTAATAATTTCAGTCAAATTTTTCAGTGTATTTGATACATTATCCATTAAGGAATACAAATGACACAAGCTTGTTTAGGTTGTGTGTTTTATGGGTTCAAGGGATTCTTTCGTTGTTGTCCACCAGGCGTAAGCCCGAGGAGAGGTTATGGGTTCGGTCATGTGTGTGACTGTGTGCTCCCATAATTGAGTGAGTGTGCTCCCTCTGTTTTTGCCTGTGGCTTATCTCACTTTTATTGGGGGTTTTTTGGACGGTGTGTTACCAATACACACACAGCTTGGTGAGTTTACCTTTGTGTTTTGGCCCGATTTATGAAGTGTATTTGCTGAGGTTTTTCATTTTAAAGTCTGTGTGACGACACTTCACTGCACTGGATATATCAATTCAGTCACACAAAACAGCAGTGGTCGTTGCAGACGCACCTGGTGGAGATCTGCCCCTTTCTAGGGCCCAGTCCCAATGTCCACTCAAGGACTCACAGACTTTGAGGCCCGTTAACGTGAAGTCCCTGAGTGCTTAGGTCTGCCCCACTGTCAAATCGTAGAGTGCTTGAGGTTTTTAAACATTTTAAGCCCTTTATGCACACTCTCCATAAAGTCTGCATGTATGCAGAATTTGCCTGAGGGAATTACCCACAATTCATAGTGTTGTAACATTAAACATGGGGTTAAAGGGGAATCCCGGAGGCATGGCACGTGGGGGTTCAGCCTGGCCTATTAAATATACACAAACATTAACATTAATGATTCAGGATGGTGCATAAAACCACATTCAACCAGAGGAATGCAAGCATAGGCTGTATTACACACCTGGTTTATTCATCAACCATTTCTCTTAGTTTTGCTTATTGAAGCTGAACAAAAACAAGTTACTTCAAATGATTTGACCTCTCGTCTCGTAAGGGAAAAGCCTGGAAGATGTTAAAATCAGGCAGCAAAAAACATAACACAATTGTACATAAATCAAAACGTCATCAAACGTGATGTATTGCAGCGCTGTCCCATTCATATTTATACCATTGCAACCCCTTGTAGCCTCTCACACTCAAGCATTCACCAGGTGACGTCACTTTAGTCCCTGAGGGTTCAGGGGTCAAGGCTTTCGGGGGGACATTGGGACTGTGCCTCTAGTTCTGCTTGGGATGTCGTAGCAGATCAGCTGCTCAGCATTTCAATCAAGGAAAGTGTTAACGGGTTTTTTTAATCACGTCCTGGCAGGGCGGGGCTGGGCTCTGTTAAGATGAAGAAGAGAGGGAAGGTGTTTCTGCAGCAAATATGTTCTGTTTTGTTCGGTGCGCTCATCGGTACGCGATGAGTGCCAATAGAGGAACTGTGACGTCGGCGGTAACTGAGAAATCTTGCATTAATGGTGCGTTCATAATTCTGTCTGAATGTGGACGCTTGTTTCCGTTAAGCTCACCCGTACGTATCTGGGCAGGTGGTAGGTTCCAATTAGGTGCGGCTGAATAGATAAAAGCCCATTCACTGCAGTGAGGAGGAGGGGCAGCAATTGTCAGCTTGCTATGAGGCAACAGCGGATTTTAATTTGATGTTCGGTTTCTTTTCTTTTTCTAGTGCAGCGTGCCTTCAAAACACGCTTGGCCTGTGGTGCTGCTGCTGCTTGTAGATTTCTAGAGAAATGCTCATAAAAACAACTGAACTCTCAGCACTGTGCTCGGGTCCTATTATTGATGTTAAGATATGAAAAATATTGAATGGCGTGTTTTCACTCATTTCACCCTGAAAAAAAAGCCCCAAAAGCCTCTAAAGAATAAGCAACTCAACTGTATATTTACTGTGTACTTCTACTTCAGATGAGAACTTTATAGTACTTCATCGACCGGACAGAGAGACTGGTTACATTGCAAATTCTGATTTTCCTCACAAAATATGTAATAATTAAAATATGATGGGTTATTATTCATTAAACTACCCAGCTTTATAAAATGAAAAGATCCACCTTGAACAGACGTTAAGTCAATTTGAGTACGGAACTTTTACTGTGTGGTATTAACAGTTTTACAAATAGCTTTACTTCAGGAAGAAAGAAAAAATGCCTGTTGTCTGCTGGTGAAATCAGAGTTAATCATACATTTAATAGGCCGTATGCAGTACATATTAAAAAGAAGTCCAGCCGAGCGACAATAAAAAAAAAAAGAACAATTCATGTCTCTGTACACAAAACCAATAGATTGCATTTCGTGACTATTTCACGAGAGACTGTGTTTGGACAACATGCTGGACTGCAGAGCCCTGAAGCTCCGCCCCCGCTGCTACACAGAGCGCTGTTTGCTTGTTTTTATCCAAAGTTCATGTTGAACGTGTCGCTTTTGTCCAAATTGCACCAAATTTGACAAAGCTCTCTCTTGGGTCCACAGCAAATACAGCCACGAGTGTGAAGTAGATCGAAGGAGCGGTTCTTGAGTTATGCAAAAGCCACACAGAGAGACAAACAGACTCCTAGATTTCTAGCTTTATAGTTATTGAAATTCACAGGTTTCATTTGATTTTGTCAATAAATGCAACTTTTATTTTTGTACAATTCCTGCTTATCGCCCTGGTTCTTCAGCATCCCTTTTTAAAGTTATCCAGTGTCAAACCGCCTCATCTGTCCTTTATATTGGGCGGCGGCACTACGGTAACACTGCCATTTTTTCTGCATAATGCAAAATGAATCTTCAAGCACATTGTGCTGATCGTACTTGAACCAGGCCTTGTACTCATGGGGTATCTTTGCATTGCAGTATTGCTTCTGTTATATATAACATCTGAATACTTTCACCTTTAGAGGGTCAGTTCTCCCAAATGTGTGACCAGATTTCTGAGGCACCACTTTCAAGTTGCTTGATTACAGTGGCAGATACAACTAAACTTGTGGAAAAAACACGTCACTGTAATCTTATCGTTGTGTAGCAGCTGTACAGCTGTAACGCCAACCAATCTGTTAATGACAGAGACGCTCACAATGAGGCTGTTGTGTCTGGTTATCAAGGTCCCTAACAGCGTCTTTTTTTTTTTTCTCCACTTTTTTTTGCCAAACCGCTGCATATCAGACCACCAACAGCTCCCTCCGATGCGGCCACAAAGGCCCCACAACACACATGCATGCAGTCACTCTACACAAATAAAACAAGCCTCCAGAGGAATGGATAGAAGTTCTCCCCTACAGAGGATCTGTTATAATGACACAGACGCTGAAATCCCCATGAGCAATGACACATTCCCAGGTGAAAATTACCCCACGGCACAGATGATGAACTGATTATTCATATCTTTTATGAACTGTACGTGCAGCACATTGCAGTATCATACTCTGGTTTTATTTGCTTTTAGGGGTCAGCTCATTCTGTGCTATCAGACCAGATGCCTGCACTGTTAAAATTACCACAACTTTGCCCTCTCACAGGGCATTACCAATTGCATCAGACCACTGAATGTGTCGCCACAAAGATTTATAATCTACTTAACAATTATAAATGACACTATTAGCGCTCATTACTTGGTAATTCCTGCCAATTATAAAGCCAATACTCAATCTCACCTGGGTATCAGACACAGGGGTGTGTTAACCTGTCGAAAAAAGCATCGCTGTGGTGCAATATCTAGAGCTGAGCTCGGAGGATTAACTCCACGCTGATAAGACTGATAAGGTTCATAAAACCAATAAACTCTCAGAGTGCCAATAAGAGCTCTGATGACTGTGCTGCATTCACAACAAGCGTTGTTCATTCATAACACCATCCAAGATTATCCTTCTCATAACGAAGCCTCATTAAATGATGAGTTATGATCAATATACAAAGAGGAAGGTGCAAAGTAGAGGCTGTAGGTCAATGGCAAGCAGAAAGGGGGAATAAACACACACGTGCCATGTAGCAGAATATAATCTAATAATATGATATATCCTTTACAATTCATTTACAAGTCTGATATGTTCCTTAATAAAAACCAAAGGCCACGAACACGCCGAAGCAGCACAGATGTGTTTTGTCACATTGAAACCAAAGATATCTGATCCATGCAAAACAGATCAACAGGTCACTTCAACAGAAAATGGTTGAGCACATGAACTTGTTCTGGGTTTGACCCGCTTACTGCTTTGTTTATTATTCAGTTTTATGCAACAAGGAAGTCATATTACAGCTTTATAAGTTTTATGTATCGAGGCCAAAGTACATGCAGAGCATTTGGACATATTTTCATTCATTGGAGTAGTTACATATTCTTTAAGAAGAGTGGAAAAGATTTTTACCCCCAAACAAATGAATACAATAAATGAATCCAACTACATGTAAATCCATCTTTCAAAGTAAAATGCATAAATAAATATAACTCTGATAATGATAATGTTTAAGCTGATCAAATATTTTGCATTTCAAACAGTGCTTGCTTGTGCGCTATCATGCTGCAAACATGTGAATCACTTCATGTGAAAATGACTTCATGACTTCTCCACTATGCTGCGTCAAAGACAAATGTTGTGCAATACCGCAAAATGTAATCAGCACCAACCGCGTCATGCTGCAGGCTTACTGGCAGCTGGTAGTTGGAAGTGATGACTAAGTCAATTAAAACATGACTTGCTTAAAATCTATTGAAATAGTATTTTGTTATTTGTATGAAGTTTGAATAAGTCCACTGTGTGCATTGGATTAATAAACAGTAAAACAATCCGAGATGAATCTAAAAGAAGGTTCTGAAGAGGTGGTTTTGGTCTGTTTGTAATATTGCATGTTATCTGGTAATGAAAAAACAACACTGGGGATCCTGGTGCAGGGTCAAATGGGGGCGCTTCCTACATTGAGCGGGTATTTGATCAGACTTGCATGATATTTACATACATTTCGACTGTCTTGACACAGATGAAAGGCAGTTTGAACAAAGGATCGACTCATCAGATATCACACTAAACAACAAATATCACATATTCCCAAATCTATGACCATCTTGTTGCCAAACCACTATCAGTCGACGTCAATAAAAAACCGAGGAGGCAGGAACATCTCGGCCACCTCCCCCAACGTCTTGAAGACTCACACACCTTCTACTTCTAAGCCACACTTGTTGGTGCTCAAACCTGGTTAGAGGATTCCTTCATGTTTAGGCAGGTCTAAAATCAACAGATGTTACAGAGATCAACCCATGACAATCGTTGAATTCCTCCTGCCTGATACCAGCGTCTTTCTCTATCAGTGCACTGGAAAAAGAAGAAAAGAGCACTTGGAAACTCCAATAAAGAAACAACAAGTGAGTTGAATGACCATGAATGTGAGGAGGCAGCTGTGGTCCCTGGCCCGCATGGCGCTGCCCGGTACGGGATTTGCGTTCATCTGCATGGGGGCCTACCTTCTGTCTCTGCAGACAGAGCACAGGTACACTTTGAGGGTCATCTCTACCCACGTCATGGTTGTGTTTGGCATCCTGGTTATGCTCATCGGAGCATTCTGGACCATCTGCCGCAGCATGAAGAGCAAGGTGTACCAGAGAGGAGGACAGGAACAGCACCTCCAGGTCTACACTATTGACAGGTAACACCGCCTGTGCCTCTTTAAAAAGGGAAGTCATGGTGATAGTGAATATTTTGTATCAAAACACAGATTTACAAAGCCACTGGTAAAAAAAATGTAATAAATAAAAAATAATAGAAAAATAATTTAAAAAGAGTGATAAAAAAGAAGAATCAGAGCAAAAACATAAAAAAAATGTAAGGTAATTACCTGATTTTAATAAACAAACAAGCATGTTTTTTCCCTTCTATGTAATCTAATTACTGTTGCAAAATACTAACTATAGTTATTGAAAACATATCAAAGTACTCAAGTAACTCTTCCTCTCCAGAAGAATGGAGAACACAGGAAAATGGTTTGGAATCAAAAGTCAATACAAATAGAATTTCTCACATATTGTTCCTTTTGAACTGTTATTCTATTTCTAGGCTGTGTTTCTAACATTTGTCCCAGTAAAATAAAGCTATATGTATGTATGTTCCTCTGCAGACCGAGCGCCTTCCCTCCATCGTACGAGGAGTCCCAGAGCAGCCAGCAGAGTCCTGATACGGCCCCTGAGTTTGAGGTCGTGGTTGATGGGGTGGATGTGACGATGCGCCTCGCTCCTCCTCTGTACAGCCAGGACAGCTCGGACGCCCCAGACTGCAGGTGGAGCTGGGAGCAGCCTCCCCGGTACAGTCAGGTGGAGCGCGTTCAGCGGGGAGAGGTGGATGCATGAGGAGCGGAGGGGGGGGGGGGGGCTTGTCGGGACACTGAAAGAAGGAAATGTTTCTGCTGAACTGGCTGAGCGAGTAAATCAGGATCGGCGATCGTAGATAAAAATTTGCTTTCTGACTGAGCTGGGACAGAAAGTTCCAGAGGAATGGGAGATGCCTTTTCCATATATGGTTGTACTGCTTGGCAACTACATGATGGACCACAGAGACTTGCTGACATCAGTCTTCCCCCTGACCTCTCTGTGCTGACCCCACAGTACGTTAAGGGGTCTTAAAAAGAGGTTGAACTGTGGTTTTGTGTTGATGTTGCTCAAATGGTTTTTGGTCTCTGAGTAAGAATGAGCTTCACATTTGAGTTGCTCCTTAGTGGTGACAAATAACCGAGGACAGTATTAATCCAGCTGGATGCATAGATGTCGGAATTGACAGTCAGCAATTACTTTTAGCCGCACTGTTCAATTTGTACAAATATTAAATTATTGCAGATATAACACAGCTGTTTGAATTGGAGTTAATGATGCTAGCCCTGTTCTAGGGCCATTTGTATTATTTAAATAAAAATATGAAGTCGCTTGTGTTCAATATGTTTCTTTCCCAATATAAAGCCAATGGGAGACTTGTTTTGCTCTATGAATGCAAACATTTTATAATAATTGTTCATAAATTACTTAACCGGCAGCTTTATCTAATTTCAAAGTAGGTCAAACAAACACTCAATTTATTTCAAGTAAATATTCAGACTTGAACCGGTGATATTATGACAACATCTGAGAACCATATCAGCCACCACAATGTCCTATAAGTTACATTTGATTGTTTAGATATTGTTATACAGTGTTTTGTTTACCAGGAAAGTCCCACTGAGCTTGAAAAACTCAAGGGAGACATTACCAAGATGGCTGCATGAAAAGTTGCAGATCCAATATCAAAACGATCCAAAATCAAACAAAAACAATACTAAAACAGAAGATAACACTGAAATAGACTCATCAAGTTAAATTCCTTGTGCAGACTATTCTCAGTAGCTGGACCACAAACATGACTGCTTCCTGTCCAATCTCTGTCTAGACAACAGATATGTGCCTTGTGATCTGAGCTAATGATTGCATATGATGGACGTCAACCCAGACACTTGTGAGGCAAACAAATCCTTTCAGTCCGTGGTGAATTTGTACCTGGTTACTGTGTTTGACACATAAACACCATGATGTCCTAACAGACTGCTCTAAGAGATAATGGGTTTTCTCTCAAGCACACCTGACACAGTTGAAAAGTTCACCACAATAAAGATAATGGTGGAGCAACAATTCAACTGTGCGGCTTGCTCGTTGTTCATGCTCATTATAAATGAATAGGGTGGTTGTTGGCACCATTTTAATTACAGAGTGCTTTTAAAGATGTATTAGTATACCTATTAGACACTTGTCTCCGACTCATGAACAATTTCAGCCAAAGCGTAAACCGTCTTCTTATAGCGACACATTGATGAACTGGCATTGATCCTCGTCCAACCTCAGAAGCAACCCCCTGACATTCTAAAACAGTTGGATGGGGCAATAACCTGTAATGGCTGACGGGTAGTGTCTGGCTGACTGAGTGAACACATCCTGGAGGATATCCACTGGCATATCCTTGACTCATAATGACGGCAATCAGTGCGTTTACGAGTTCCTGCTCTCTGCGTCCCATTCAGGCCGTATGAAGATCAACCCTCTTCATTTCTTATCTCAACACAACAGCTTTCACACTCGGCTCAAAAGCCGGCGCGCTGCGCTCGACAAACAAAAGCCTCCTTTTCCATGAGGATGTTCAATCGCCACATGATATATAGCATCAGCACAACATGGTGCTCCTAATTATGAAGAATATGTTTAATTAAAATCCCGCGATGCCTAAGGGTAACATATCTCACACTGATGTATTTTTATTTGTTCCCCATTAGACCTGTCTGTTTCAATTAAAAAGGCAAATAACACACACAAAAAAAAAAGTTTATTTGGATTTTTTAAAAAAAGAAAAGAAATAATATATTCAAATGTGGTTATATGTCATTTCCCAAAGGCCTAAAGTGAGAAATTAAAGCAAAACCCAGATTAGCAAACAAATCTAAAATATTTATTTTATTTTTCATTACCTGCGGCCTCGTTTGCTATTTTACATTTTGAAAACCTCTCCCTAGGTAGTAAACACAAGTCTGACAAATTCCCACTATTTATAGCAAGATATGCATCAACATTAATTTCATGTCAAACTGTAAGTCAATTATTATTATTATATTAGTTGTGATGCAACGCCTGTTTTATTTTACACTTCGACAAAAGTTTGATTACTTGATTGCTAACATTAAATTGTTGAAAAATGGACATATATGAGTGGACAGGTACAAGCAATATGACAAGCAAACACTGCACTGTTGTACAAAAACAGCACGGTGAATAAAAAAGATATCTCAGGCTCCCTTAGTCGATAAGTCTTTATAACTGCAAGCCACAAACATTAACAGTCAGTCTGCACATTCATAATAGGTTTGCTGTCTTTCCCATTATTTATTCATGGCAAAAATTAAACAGCCTGCATGGTTTGGACACTAAATAGTCTATGTTTTCGATAGCTGACAGATGAGAGCGGTCAATAAAGAAAAAGGAGAACACTGTGCTTTCTTTCTGAGCGATAAGCACCCTCAGTTTAGTCATCATTTGAAGAAAAAAGAAGAAAAAAAATGACAGTGAAGCTACAGAGAAGGGATTTAAAAAAAAAAAAGGCAAAGAAGTACGGAAATCATTTTTTTTTTGTTGTACGTGTGAGCAGAAGCATGTGTGCGCGAGCAAGAGGCCGTGTGTCTTCCTGGTGGCTCATGTGATGACGTTAGGGCCGCGGCGCCCTGTCCTCTCATGGACGTTGGAGATCTTCAGTGCGATGGCGATGAGAGGACCCAGCACCACCTGCAGTGAAGAACACATCACATGTTCAGCGATGATAAAGAGGACTCCTGTGGACAGGTGTCGTAAATTAGCGTTTCGCTACAAACTATTTTTTACAACAGTTTTTACAATTTAAAAACAAACAATGTATAGCTGGTTTGTTTGTTTCTTGCATTGGTCCTTTTATGAATGGTCCCTCTGTATTTTTGTACTGCATTGTTTGTATTATATTGCCCCTTTGCACAACTGTTTTTGGGCTAATTTGGTTAAATGTGATTTAATTTACCTTGTTTGTCCACCAGTTCTTGTTACTTGCTAGAGATGATTCATTCGAACATTTTTGGGACGGTGAGGTAATAAAGCTATGAGGACATGAGTTTCCTCATGACAGGTGTATAACCTGAGCTACATGCAGCTAAATATCTTGAAACATTTAAAACCACTAATATTGCTCAAGAATGATATGACTCAGGAGTTCTGAGTCATGTTGTTTTTAACCCTGTATATAAAAGTACTTGAAGCGCTTTCGGCCTAGCGAGCATGTCGTCTAATCGTGTGCGTCATGTCTGACGGTTTATAAAGGGGCAGAATGATTAGGAATTTAATTTATGATCTAATATTAATGACAGACTGTCCAAGGGTAGGGAAGTGTAAGTCACACGACGCGGTGAAATGTAATGACAGGATTAAACACATACATTTTACTGACTGACATGAAGCAGCTAAAGCCGTTCAGGTGTGTTTGTGTGTAGCTCATCAATCGGTGGTCCATACTTGATGAATGGATCCGCTTTTCCTGAGATTAGAAGTTGGGGATTTCAAATTTGACTTTGTGATATCACTTTGAAGTTAATAGTAGAAGACGAGTTTGATCATGTGTATGCTGTCCCGTCTGTTTTACATTCTTACACCTGAATTAAGTTTGAATTATGGTAATGCTCAAATGCAAACTTTGATGCTCCAGTTATCATTTTCATGCAAGCTGAAGAGAAATCATCGGTTGTCTTATGACTTGTAGACAGAAGGGCCCAAAGTGGGGTCATTGACCTCAGTAAGCACGCATTGTTGGATGAAGCTGTACGGTTAGGTGGCCAAACCTAAATGAGGCTGTCTCGTCATCATGAATGCAGCTTTACAACCCCTGGGTATGGTTAAAGTACACCACCTATCCCAACATCCATAACCACATAAGAAGCTAGTGTTTTTAATCACTCCAAAGTCTACAGGTCAATTAGCAGGCGTTTCATAGCCATCGGTGGAATTTCTTCTTGACGTTAGATTGAAAACGAACCACCGATCGACATTACACTTCAACTCAAGTGGCTTGAACACAAACGAAGTGATGATGGAAATGAATAGCAGGAATACGAAGGAAGGAAAAAGTCAACTTCACGCAAAAATGATGCCGGCTGAACAAAAACTGGCGAGATGATTGGTTGGGGGTGTGGTAGTTTTCATTCATGTAGTTTTAAATATTTAGTAATCGGAATCTGAAATGTATCCCATCACTCAAAGAATGGCGTGCCACTTGTGAATCTATTATGTGTATTATATTAGGTCTCTACAGTCTACAGAATATAATACATACAGACAAGAGCACTGTCATCGTAATGCATTACTTCTGCAACTGTCTCATATCATTCAATAAAGATTTGATATGATCTGTTTTATGGGGACTATAATGCTAGAATACTGCATATCAAAACTCTCATTTTGGATGACTGATTTTAGGTCGTGCCATCATTGTAAGATGACAAAGTCTTTAACAGACTCTCGTTCTCACACACACCGACACAGATCAGACACACCATGCCACTGTCTCCGTACCTGTGTCTCTCTGTTGTGTCTCTCGGGGTCTCTCTCGAAGCTCTCGGCGTAAATGCGGATGGTGGCACCCGTCCCTCCGCCGCTCCCGCTCATCCGAAACACTAGGCGGGACGCATCAGTGAAGACGATCCTTAAACCCTAGAAATATACAAACCAACGTTCACATTGTCAGCTGTTTTGTTTTTGCATTCAGCGCATGGTACATCTGCTTGATAAATTATCACAATGACTAATGGCTTGGAATGGCCATTGTGTAAGAGAATCCTATTAGCACTGCATACTAAACTACATGTAGAACCCAATTCTACATATTAATTAAAATCACACCATGCAAATCTTTTAGTATCAGACGTATCGAAAGTGTCCTATAATTAAATAATATGATTATTCGTAATTGTTCAATGATGCAAATTGGCAATACTGTTAATATAAACCAGGAAAAATGGTTAAAGAGTCAGTAAAGAGAATAATTCTTAAATGTGCAGTAACTACAAACATCCACTAGATGTCGTTATGTGATTTGTTGGGACTGAGTTCAACTAGGAATCCTTGTTTCTCCATAGTAATGTCTTTATGTTATGTAAGGTCATAACTACTAGTAGTGTTCAGTGTAAGCCCAAGAAACTTTACAAACTACAGCCCCACATTGATTTGGTTTAGCAGCTCATAGAGCTTGTATTTACACAGTTTCATTAAAACACCGGAGAACAATTTTACAGTTGAGGTTAAGTTCAAAGAGTAAACAGTAGAAGCTTACTGTTAACTCTTTGAACTCAACATCTACATTTTCAAGACAAACACGATATTGTTGCATTGGGGTAACCGACCACAACTCTTGCTAGCTGGCGTAAGCAAGATAAGACTCTTTGACTAATGGATGTGTGATGGCTTTTATCTGTCCTAAATTCCACAGTGCCTCTTCCCTTATCCCACTGGAGCAAAAAAACAAGCTCAGGGAAAAGACAGCAATGTGTTTTGAGAAAAAGCAAAGAGCATGAATAAGTAAAATGTTCCAATGGTTTTAATAAAACACACCTTATAGACACTTTTTACAGGATGATCTGATCAACTTGTCAAAACATCCATATCATCATAAGGGCTAAAAAAAAGTAGGCTGCTGCATGCGTCTTGATATTGACAAATGATGTGTAGTTTATTCTTAGTATAGTACAGAAGAGTTTAACAAGCTATTATAAGAGTAGAGGGTCAAGTGGGCGTACTGCCCAAGTATGACATTGACCCCATCACAGACCAATTTACTCCTCTGCAAACTGTGACTCAGCTTCATAGTTTATAGACAGTCTTAGTAAAAGTAAAGTAAAGCCCTCCTCATAATGAGTTTAGCACAGCAGTGTACCATGTCAGAGTCCAGGTGAGGAGAGACAGTGATAATGAAAGATGTCCGTCCGTCTGCCTGCCTGTCTTTCTATTTGTGAGTGTGTCAGCTCATCTCTAACAATAGAGAAGCAGTTATCAGGAGGCTGACTAATGCCTGTTAAAAACAATGTCCGCTGCAAAGTTCAGAGGCCCTGAGTGGAGCGCATACCAACCACAGCGTGTGTCTCTGTCTATCTATTTAGTCATACAAAAGCAAAATGCAGTACATTTCTGGCCAAAATGCAGTGTTGACCTGAACTTGACATTTGTTTTAATAGATACAAAATATTATGGAATATACATGTAAACATTCTATCTACAAATTTGAGGCAAAAGCCAAACCTCTGAACTCTGGCTAGCTAGCTAATGTTACACAGCTCGCAAGAACGATATAGCTAGCTGGTGAGAAAGCCAGGGCTAGCCTTAGCTAAAGCTAAAACTACATTTACGTGTACATTTTCCTTAGCTGTTAACTGTATATTGAAAATATAATTTTGTATCAACTGAAATCTTGGTAATTCAGTTTGTTAATTCAGTTATTAACTAATGAAGCCATAGTCATTTACAAAGAAACACAGCTAAACTCTTGCTAAGTGTAGCTAGCTTAATTAGCAGATTGCAGTAATTGCCATATCAGCCTCTGACTCTGGTGAAATTTGTCCTTATTATTAACATATTTACATGTTCGTTTTGTATTGATTTCAATATGAATATCAATAGTATTCAGACAGACACCTAACAGATACACTTAACTTCCACAACTGTAAATGAGCAAAACCAAATATTTCTGACTTTAACTGAAAAAAAAACACATTTTTGTTGGTATACAGGCCTACTCCATTTTCCAAAAGTGCAGTATCTGCATTTAGGTAATATGTAGATTATATGGCAATGATTTCTATTTATCCGCTATCTATCTGTCTGATATGCAGACAATGCAGAATTAGTTCAGTAGTCGACTACAAAAGGCTGCCATTCCACTGCTGTGTAAATCCCCCATGCTTTGTCTTGTGTGTTTGTGTGTGTGTGTGTGTGTGTGTGTGTGTGTGTGCGTGTGTGTGTGTGTGTGTGTGTGTGTGTGTGTGTGTGTGTGTGTGTGTGTTTATGTGCCAACTTGTCCCCCCCCCCCCTTTAAACACACTTGCAGTGGAGAGACTGCAAGTGAGACGACAGCTGATATAATTCTGTCCTGGCAGGAATGTTTGCTGTACTGTAATAACACACACTGGGGCGACTGGGATGCTGAGGATTTGCCACTGAGGTTAAATCACATTTTGGGGTGACTGACTAACTAGCTGTGGAGCTGCTGTAACCATGGTAACACGGAGAAGTAATCACAGCGGGACAGTGAGACCTTTATTGCTGTGAAGGTACATAAGGGGAAGTGTGCACAAGTGTGAACATGTGAAGGCCATGCAAGTGTATGCATGTGTTCACACTTATGCACAGGGACAACTGACAGTGCTTACACCAAAGTGCATAGTGTGTGTGTGTGTGTGTGTGTGTGTGTGTGTGTGTGTGTGTGTGTGTGTATGTGGTATTAGGCGGGGCAGAGGCTAAGAAGCGTCGACGCCAGGAATGAGTTTCCACACATTTCTGGGCAGAACAGAGGGAGTCAGCTGGGTAAACTTCACAGACTGTGAAGGGGAGGGAGAGAGGAGGGTATATGACCAAGAGACTTATCAGTGTGTGTGTGTGTGTGTGTGTGTGTGTGTGTATGTGTGTGGGTGTATGGCTATGTGCTGTATATTATGTGTGTATGCATATGTTTATGGTTTGAAATTAATGATATACTATCATGTCCAAACATGGAACCTCTCTAATGAGACAACATTGAAGCTTAGTGGGTGGCCTAGCTCACAAGAGGCTGACGAGTGAGTACATGTGTTTGAAAGGGAGCACAGAGAAGGTGTTTGTGTGAGTGTGTGTGCATGTTTAAGATGCTTTCCTGACCCCATGACAACTGAACGGCCTGATTTGAAACACATTTTCGGATCCACCTCATTTTCCAGTTGGTTGATCTAAATTGCTACAGGTCTTGGGGTCAGGGGGAAGAAAAAGGACCTAAAAAACTGCATCTTAAGCCAGATGCTTACAAATACAACATTTTTTTTTTATTTTGGGCGGTTGGGTAGCCATACAATGCAATATATTTGATAATATATGATACAGCACCACACTGGTCACCTCTTTTTGAATCTTAGCAGGGCCTTTCGTATCTGTCCGTTGAACCGAATATGGACCAGAGCCAGAAGCATTGCATCAGTGACATATGCTACCAGAACAATACACTCATGCATTCATGTTTATGTAGTTGCATGCTATTTAGCGGTAACCATCACACAGCCAAAATGCATAATATTTATATATCTTTTTTTTTTCTACACAAAAAAAATAAGACATAAGTAGATCTAGATTTAAGTTCTAGCTAAAATATTAGAAAGATATACACATATAGCTAAATTCTCAGTGAAGTTAAGCAGCTATAATATGCCTGTTAAGTTTATCTGTACTGTTTGTCTTATGAAAGTAATACTCCTTTTCCACTTCTCTAATTTCATTGGATTTATTTCTTTTCTATGTTCTATCTTCCCTCTGTTATCTCAGACTGACCTGGTTTCGAGCCACTGTTCCATCCACAGGGTCGATGTACTCGAAGTTGTCGGCCCTCTCCACACTGTATATGTGGTCTCCCACGGCAAACTTCTGGCTGGTGAATGCTTTGTCTGAGATTACTGACTCCAGATCCCTCATCAGGTAAAAGGCTGCGCGCGGGTCCAGGCCTTCGTAGTCAAACCTGACACCAACCAACACACAAACACATAGATAGTCTTAGTAGAACACGTACAGAAAAGGAAAATCTTTCAGGAAAACAATTTGTCTCAGATAAACACACATTTTTGCAGCATTGCTTTTACTTAAAATGACCCTAAACTGCAAGCGTTATCAGGGTGATTTATTGATTTTCCACAAAATGATGACGGATGTTTGTGTTTTGCAGACTTTTGGGATCTGGTCCTTGGCCTGTCCTGTATGGCCACTCCATCTTCATGTTGTGGAAAATCTACATCAAATTAGGAACGCTCTCTGTGGGAACATGAAAAGCTGCAGCAACTGTCGGTGGGAACATTGACTGCAGGAACTATCTCTGCCTGTCACAGGGGAGAGGTTAAAATAAGAACAACTGACAACCAGTGAGGAGGACTGGAAGAGAAATGGATGAAGGTGAAGGCCTTGGAGACATATTTGGCTTTGGTAGGGATACAAAGGATTGGAACTTTTGGGAAAAGCAAGGTCAATCTCAGGGCTTGTTGATTGAGAAAAATTCAATAATGATTCAAACAAGGAAAGTAACAATGTAGGTAGACCAATAAATATTGGGAAAAAATAAATAAATCACTGACTGAATTCCTTATGAAAGCACAGCTCCATATTCAGAGAACTTATTTAGCTGATTACCTGCAGAAGTAGTTACGTCCAAACTTGGCCCAGTGTTCTCTGACGATCTGCTCCACACCCTGCTTCCTGGCGGCTACGATGGACAACCACACCAACACCGACCAGAGGCCATCTTTCTCACGAATATGGTCTGAACCTGGAGGAGAAATTAAAAAAAACAAAATAATACCACAACTCTTAATAAACTTCTTATGCTTTGTGGACATTCAGTCAGGACGCAAACACAAAAGCTAGATGGTGAGCTAGCCAGGGCTAGCGTTAGCTAAAGCTAAAACCAAATTAATTTGTCAATTTTGACTTCAATATGTATTTTAATAGTATACAGACACACACCCAGAACAGATAATGTGCCTAATTAACAAGACATTCAAAATATACATTTTCAGTAATTAAGAGAACATGGTAGCTTAGCTTAGCTTAGCACAAAGATGCATTACGGTAGTTAGTGAGCTTTAGGGGCTGGTAGGCTACTAATTATTTTTTTTCCTTTGTACAGAGCCAAGCTTGCTGCTTTCCCACTCTTTCCCGTCTCTATGCTACGCTGGCCATCTCCTGGCTCTAGCTCCATACTTAACAAGATATTAGTGCGGTATCGAAAACTGGTTAAAAACCTTCTTTGCCAATTTCACTAATTACTGAGAGCTCCAATTACAGGTTTGAAATCTTATTGTTTTTGTTGAGACAATGGTGTAGTAATCCGACAGCCAAGTATAAAATATTTAGCTTAACTTAGTATTCAACTCAACCCTATGTAATAAAAGGTCAGGGAGAGTGCTTGGGCTTGGTGAAGAACTAAACATCCCCACACAAAAAAATATGTCTCCTGCTGCCCACACTAAAACACACACCCATACACACACACACACACACACACACACACACACACACACACACACACACACACACACACACACACATTCACACATTCACACACCAACAGAGAAGTAGTTCACACCCTTGATCAGCCTCCTTCACTGGGGAGCAATCACTCTGTTCTCGATAACAGCTGCACAGTAAAGGTATCTGTTAAAGGGGCACTTTGACATTTTAATAAGATTGAATATGTTAGTAATGTTTCCACAGCAGAGCTTAGAGCAGAAAAAACAACTCAGCGGTTGAGTGTCATTTTAAGCTACATGCACATTTATTTCATGAGAAGGACACGACGGTATGTCTGTTTTATAGGATAAACAATTCTTCGCTTTTGTTTTCGCCACAGAACGCTGACAACAAGAAGTGTACTTCCTTGCTCTAGGTCCGGCTCTAGCAGTATACAGCTGTTAGGAAACTGACAGTTGTCATTATTTAATCCCCGTCTCACTGTCTGTCTACTTTCGTCTCACTCTCTGACACAGAGAGAGACGGAGTAGAATTCACTAATCTAATCTTCATACCACCAAAGAACAAACAGAACGTTTCCTACGACACCGTAAAACATTTTCTCTGTACTGTTACTCTTATAAAGTTACAATAAGGCTTAATAAATAATGCTGCAACAAGGAAGTCCTAAAGTCAGAGCTATAGATATCCCAATGTTTTAGGGGAGACTGATTTTAGTGGTTTTAACTCAATGTGGGGAAGAAATAATATACACAAATCTTTTTTGTATGTTGCGATTGTCTTTCCTTTGGCATTAAACTGTATGTCGTGTGAATTACCATTTTAAAATTCTGAAGCTGGCAACAATCACAAAACCTACGCAGCAAAGTTTGACAGAATTGGCAAAATTTAGACTTGCAATAAATAGTTCATGCCGTGTTTGTCTGAATAAGTGTATGAGAGTCAGTAAAGAGCAGGAGCGGTGCACAGCTCTGATGATTTACTACTCAGGACTCTCTCTGAGCTTTTGGCCTTACATGGGTAGACAACGAGTAAGCTCCCATAGTCCTCCGTGCTCTCTGCTCCTTCCATTTCTTTTCTTCCTCGTCAATACTTCTCATATTTAGACTCCCCCCCCCCTTTTCAACTTTTCTTCAATCCTGTTCAAACCTCCTACTATTGTTCTTCTCACCTATAGAGCTTTTTCTTTCTTGTTCCCTTTGGTTTTTAGAGCTAGATATCATCTCCAATTAAAAGCACGAATGAAGAAGGAATATCAAAGAGAAGAGAAAAACCAGAGAAAGTTTGCAAAGTGGAAGATAAAAGTGAAATTAAAACAGCTGTAAAAAGACAGAAGAGAGATAAGGAAGCGTGGGGAGGGCAAGAGCATTGGTGTGTGTATTAAGTGTGCATGCATGCTGTTTTATATTTTCGGAACGCATATGTGTTCGTCTACGTTCACAGAAGTTGCCACTGGAATCCTGTCTGCATGTTGCAGTCATTCAGGGAGCCCCGTCTCCTTTTATAGCAGAAGAATGGGGATTATTTACACATGCAGTCAGGGTCACAGCCCTCCCATCTATTACACCACTCTGACTGGAGCCACAGGCAGCGAGGATGCACTGCTTACAACCCTTAGACCTGGAACAGGCTGCTGAGTGTGTGGAAAAGAAAGGAATAGGGACGATGATGCAGGTTTTAAACAATAAAGTGAAAATAAAGTGGTTTCAAAAAATCTGGTTGAGCCGTTGAGACAGATATATTAGTACTGCATAAAAAAAACACAAACACGTTGCCGCTGCAGGTGTGCTGTGACAAAGTGCTATCGCAAAAAGTTGAACCTGGCTCAACTTTTCCAGCGAAGCGATTCAACATCATTAGGCAATGCACCGTGTTGGGCGCATTCCTGAAGGATAAAATGATTTCCACTTTAATAACTTTCCAGAGTTGTAAAATCCTGTCTTTATTCAAACCGCTGTGCAGTATTTTGGAATCTGATAAGCTTTTAAACCTGTGGATCTACTTCAAACCAGGCTTTCAGTCTCTTAAACGTATCAATGCAGCACATTTGAACATCCACTTACAGACTGTCCGACCGCTTATGTTTCTTTGCCCGTTGGACTTCATTAAAGTGATGTCACTGGTATTCCCAAATTGCTGAAATAACTGATTAAAGTATTATCATAACCAATATCAAAGATTGCTATCAACTTGCAATTCCCCTTTAATCTAGAGAGAATATTGACTGACCACACTTATACTTCAGCAAGCCCCTAACAGTTAGCGGTGCAGTCTTCTAGCCATGGCCTTGTTTGCAGAAACCTCAACAAAAGCTGCTGCTGAGGGGAGGGGCTTTCTTAGTCGCACACCCGCTCACATTTTCCAAACAGGTCCAGGGATTTGAATCAGTGACCTTCTCCTCACACGCTAAAAGGCTACTCCTGCTTTGTATCTGTAGTCGTCGGATTTCTGTTCCGATGGCGTTGAGCGTCGTCTTTACGAGTGGAGTGAGTTGTTTGGATTGTGAGTGAGTGGGCAGAAGAGATCGTACCTGTCCCAAAGCTCTCCTCCCCGCAGAGGGAACAACGCCCAGAATCCATCAGGTTCCCGAAGTACCTCCAGCCCGTGGGAGTCTCATACACCGCCAGTTTCATGGCTTTGGCAACCCTACGAACATACGGAGAGAAACAAAGCTAGTACTTTATGGACACAAACACACAATGTATTTATCTCTAATATCTAACGCCAGCCTTTCTCAGTTCTGATACAGAGATACAAACAATCCTCTGACCTTTGAAATAAAGCAAACCAAATGTTGTATGACAAGCGTAATCTGCCACCAGCTCATCCAATAACTTAATAAGGCAAAGGCAGCAAGAATAAAGTGAGTTAACCTTTTAGCCGATGTTTGCTTTGAACCTGAGCCATGTACTCGCATGGGGAGAGAAGCAGAGGCAGTGTGTGTGTGTGTGTGTGTGTGTGTGTGTGTGTGTGTGTGTGTGTGTGTGTGTGTGTGTGTGTGTGTGAGAGAGAGAGTTTCTATGTTAGTGTGTGTATCTGTATGTTTGGGTCCCGGGGACGGATAAAGGTGAACACATTGCAATATGTGGGAGGAGAGACATCACAAAGAATCAGACAAGAGGGGAAAAGGGCAAAGAGAAAGTCTAATAAAACTCGTCAGTGCAAAATGTACAGAGAAGTATTTGGCTGAATCCAATGGAGTTACTGTAACATGATACAAAGCAGTACATTTTGAGAAGATTGTTGACACATTTGGATAAAATGAAATTAAAATAACGTAATATCAAATAATAAACAAAATCAGCAGCAATTAAAAGAATCAGATCTTGACATGGAGCCAAAGTCCCACCTCCTCTTCTAGCGGGTCTCTGTTCCACTCGCAGCAACTAAAAAGCTTTTCATTGGGTTTCCTGAACTAAACTCACTATACTCCTTATGACCATGACAACTGACATTCAGCAGTGACATGTGGGTCAGCCATTGGCACAGTGTCAAAGCAGGGCAAGGTCGTAGCTATAGTTAAAGACACCGCGGTCACGTCCTAATTGTTGTTTCTGGAATCTGAAGGTTTCACTGACCTTTGGGAGAGTTCACATTCTACCGCTACGAGCACAAAGTATACACGGTGGACGAACTAAAGATGACAAGCTTTGTAAAAAAAACCTGTTTTAAAGGGTGCTTTAATCAACATGTTTCTAATAAGAATAGTTCAAATGACCTGTTGACTGTGAAAGGAGTCTCACGTAGTGTTGAATCCACAGAGTCTCCCTCAGCTCTACGGAGCATTTCAGCAACTTTCATCTCATTGTTTTCAGTTTTACGACCCGCAACTGTTTTGGTTCACTCTTAACACTCTCATAGCATAGTTTCCAGCAGCAGCATGCAGCTGTTCTCAGCAAAAGAAGCTGTGATAAACCCGCTGCACGCTATCTACTCTAGTTAGCGACTAGCCGGTGAACATAGCGGAGCATTCAGCAGCTATTAAGAGACGGATATTTTCCTCAGGAGCTATAAAAGAAGTGAGTATTCATCATCATAACGGACAAATTCATCACGCCAACTGGATAAAGATGATATGTTTGTGTTGTTTTGTTCACTTAATGCAAGTTTAAATATAACTGTTTTTAGGCTAAAGCTTTTTTTAATTCTCAACAAGAAATGATCTTCCTGACAGTGTGGGGAAAAAAGCTTTGAAACAGTATTTTGACTGTATTTCTTTTGGTGGTAAGTCAAAAAAAATGCGGGTGAGATTTGCTGAATGCCAGCAAAATAATCATTGCTTTATCATTATTAAAACGAGGCTCTTATATTTGTACTGTCCAGTGTAGTATTAGGTTCCCATGTAGCTTAGATTATGAACAAAGAACCAAACTAAAATGTTTCATCTTTTCAGAAAAAGTGATTAAACACACCCTGAATGAGGAATTGAGTCGTAGGCAATCTCTATAATATTGTGTTATGAAAGTTACCACTCTAAGGCTGCTTGCAGAGATATTTAGTATGCAACAAAGATGACTGCCCAGTGTCCTCCCCAATCACTCCTCAACCACATCATCCCCTCCTCAGTAACTGCAATGTGAACTGAAATGTAAACACAATATTCCCAGGACTCAGCTGAGAATGGCTGGAAGAAACATTCAAATGCAACATAACAGTTGTTGCTCCCTAAGAAACAAACTCAATCTCAAATGCTTAACAGTAGGATGCTGTTGGAATTCACAGTGCAATATATATATACATGCGGATGTGGGTGGGGTTCAGGGTTTTTTAAAGTGGTCGTACACATCCACACAATCATCACGCACATAAATAAACTCCTCAGTGCCCAGCACAGTTGTTTACATGAGAATGGGATAAATTACCAAATAAGAGTAACCAACTGTATTCCCCTCTGGGGAAGCGAGAGCTGGAACGGAAAGCCTGGCATTCCTGAAGGAAAACAGAAAGTCTGGCCTGACGACCGTCTGATGCTTTAAACGGCACGTACACGGCCGACATAAGCGCTGAAACTGACCCCACCAGCGCTCCGTTTTTTTTATTGCAAAAGTGTAGGGACCAAACCGTGTGAGAAAATCCTGTTTACTCAAGTTTGAGGATTGCACCAGTTGAGCTTGAACTGAACAACAGCATTAATGCACTCAAACACACGTTAGTGTCTGGTTTTAGATCCACTAGAATAAGCTTCCTTTGGAAATAAAATGGAAGGCAAATGCATCCGATCATACTCAAACACAAGCACATTTATTGAGATGCAGTGCACTGTTTCAGGCCAGCCAGGCTCAGAGGGTTCTGCCTCTCTCTTCACAGGCTTTTGCCAAAACAAAAAAATGCTGGCAGACACGAGGAGTGAACTTGGAGGGTTTCTATTTAGGGCTGTAATCCCCCCGTGTGTAGGTGTGACCTCTCAACTGTAAGGCTTTAAAGTCTGTTGATGTCCATTTTCTCACACTAGTAGAACATCAGTATCATTGTCAATAAATGTGCCAAATCAAAATGATTATAATACAAATGTATTTATGTATTCAAGTGGTGTACATCAGTTTCCGTACCGTATTTTTCTTCATTTTTCACAAGTAAGTCTCACGTTGGGTGAAGATCATGATGATTCTGACACTAAATGCTTTTATCTTTAAACAGATCTGGCTTTAACTTACAGAGATCTTGTATTTTATGCATTTCTCTTTATGATGGGAGAGCACTATCAAAGCGTGCCTTACGCCTTAAACTTAAGTTTCTGTATCGCAAAACAAGGCAATAAAAAAAGCTCCTTGTTGGATTACACATGCTCTGCTGACGACTAAAGAACAAGATGCAGGTTATGCAAGATAAAATGTGTTATCTACCCATGATAGTCTCACACCTATCATAGTGCGTCCCTACCTGGTCATAAGCCTCACTATCAACTATACAACCCATCATATCACTGTATAACCAGACATTAAAAATGACACAATATGTTCAGCTTTGAAAGCTTCATAAGCTATTCCAACTTAAAGCTTATTTTTAAACGCCTACATGGTGATGCTCCTTCCCTGCTTAATGAATTTGTTACAAGACACCAGTAGAGTGAACACACGGGAACTGTCCCATTGCATTACGCATTAATCATTTGGACAATCAGTCTTCTGTGTTAAAGGAGCAGAACTATGGAACTGTCTACCAACTGAAGTATTACATCATGGCTAAAAGAGAAACAACATTGTTCTCACACCTAACACATCTGTAAACACACTTGTACTTTGTGGATGTATCTGTGGATGAATTTTCTTTCTTTTTTCTTTTTTTCTATTTTAACTTTTTTTTTAAAAAGCCTCCTGTGGACAGGTGTTGTAAATTAGAGTTTCGCTACAAACACAGTGCATCTGGTCCTTGTGCATAAATGTATGTTTCAATTCTAATGCCACTGTGACGTCCGTTATAATATGAATAAACATAAACATGTAACGAATTCAAGGAGTTGTGAATGATTTTTATAGACATATAGATTGTGAAGAAAAGGAAAATATTAGGACAGAGTTGTCGCGTTCATTTCTGTTGTTTCTCATTTGTAGGATGTTCTTGGTTTTGTTGCTTATCGTTTTACGGATTCTGTGCAGGTTATGTGTAATTGTCTGTCCTGTTTTCTATGACATCAGGGACCACGTCAGAAAGAAGTGTCCCTCGAGCTGTTCTGTCTTCTTTATCCATAAATCAAATCAAAATCACTGCAGCGAGAGATGAGGCTACTATGACCAACAACAACAAAAAAACTTTCTGCAAGACCTCTCCTGTCAGGCTGATGAAATGAAATTGACCAGAGATAGAAAAAGGTCTGTCATGAGAATGATGCTTTGCCCCCATAAGGTGAAGGAGCAGACAGAGATTTCATAAACAACTTCCATCATCCTCACTCTCTGGGCTCAAAGATCAGGATTACAAACTCACACCAGACTGACACACACACACACACACACACACACACACACACACACACACACACACCTACAGCATGACATCACAGATAATAAATACACACATGTACACACTTATTAACCAATATCTCCTTTGTTTTCTCTCCATCTCTATCTTGTATCAGGATATAGAAAGGAGTAATGTGAGGTATGAAGAATCTGCGGAGTGAAATATTGCCAGCTTTTGGCCTTGGCTTGATATTTTACCAAACATAGCTTCCAGTGGCCTCTCTCCTCACCTCCCCCTCTGAAGAGAGCTCACCCTGAACTTAAAAGCTTTAGGCTGGCATTCAGACAAAAAAGTGCAGCACGCTGGAGCTTTACTTGGGCTTGAAATATTCTTCTTGACCTGAACCAGGAACCCTCACTGGACTACGCACTAAAACAAATGAAATGGATACCCTGAAGATGTTTAGACCCTGAAGTCGAGACGATTTCTCTAAATGGTCATAGCTGTTACCTACATTGTTTTGTGTGATCAGTATCAAAATACCTTTCTGACATTGTTTCAAAAAAGTGTTCTGGGCTTTTCCAAAACTGTGTAAAAAAATATAAATGTTTCATCTAATAATATTTTATCAGGGGGATAAATTGTTGGGTTAATGTTGAAGTTGGCTACCTTCTGCGTCTCGCTTCCTATCAAAATATTGGTGCGTATTACAAATTGTGAGCCAGATGACAGAATTTCACATTTTTTCTTTAGTAGTTTCTTTCAGCATTGCTCAGCTTTTCAGTTCTATAAATAAACTAAACCGTGGCAACTTAACATGGGGACGCACGTCCAGCCCTACCAAAACTGGTCCGGTACGGTCTGGTTGGGATCATGCGGACTGCTCAGGACACACTTCCCAGTTTGAAACATCTTTACAACATGTGTTACGATTAAGAGTATTTGAAAACTTAGTAGTAGTAGTATTAGTAGTCCAAACACAAACTTCTAAAAAAACACCCAGTTTAAAGTCAATTTAAATGAATATATATTGAACATAACTGGTGGTGTTGCTGAAGGGTTCTTGTTTGGCTTGTTAGACAAACATAGTTGGCAACCAGTGCTTTATAATAGCACAATGACACCTTGATGCCAAATCAGGCCAAAAATGACCCTCATCTGTGCCAATCTATTGAGTTTTATAATTTCTTGGTTTGTTTTTCTAATCCTCCACCATATAGGAGGCATCCTTACGTCCCGTGGGAACATTGGATGAGAGCTCTCGGTTGCCCACTGTGTTGCTGGAGCAGAGCCTCTTGACTTTAAAGTCCCACACGGGAGTGGTAGTCCTTCTGTCGCTGTCGCGGGTTTAGGGGATGGCTGGTCATTCAAATGGGCTTCTTGCACCTCTGCAGGGGCTTCCCAAACATTTGTGTCAATGCTGGTGACTTTCAGGTCACATTGACAAACATCTTTGCTGCGTAGCCGTCCCGGCACCATCCCTCATACGGTGGAGGTGACCGGCAAAAGGCGTCTCTGCTTGAGGAATGTGGACAAGAATGGGATCTTTGCTCGGCAAAGTACATCGACGGGACATCCCTGTTGGGCGCCTCATTACGCAACGCACATGAAAGATATTATACAAATACTACAATACTCAATGGGCGCGTAGGATGAACATGAATCCATAAAAAGCACACCCTGGGTAGTAGCACATCATGTCTTACAGGGGCTTAAGCATAGGCAGATGTGCGAAACAATACAGTCTTTTGATTGATCTTGATCATCCTAGTAACCAGCACATCAGAAATAACAAACAATAAAAAAACAGCTCAGCTACAACACAGCATTTAACGTTTGACCACTCTACTTCACTAATCAACGATTCAGTGCAAAGAAGTCGGACTTCATCCTGGTAACGGGCACACCGGCTGCTCAGCCCTCTCTTCTCCCTACGTCCTCCCATCCCCTGGAACGGTTAAAAGAGAGGCAGCTGTTTCCTTTGCCAAAGCTTCTCCTCCCCACCTTCTCTTCCTCCCTCCCTCCCTCCAGCCTTGACTTGTTGTATAGCGAGACACAATGCAGTCAGACGGACTCATACCCAAGATTTTTACACCTGAAACTCCGGCCTCCTGTCCATCTGAACCCAGATGCTCCCTCCTCCTCTTCCTCTCCGTCGTTTGACCTTATTTCCTCTGGACACACACATTACATTACAGTCTGTAAACCGGTACATTCATCAAGGCTTTTATAACACAGTTTGCTTGACTATGCATAAACACACGGCAGGGAGGACTGCTCAGTCTAAACACTCTGCATACAGACACACACAGGGGCCGCTGGCTCTCCTAAAAAGGCCTACACTTGGACCGACTCCAGGGTCAGACACCACTCTGGTAAGTACTTGGACACTTCCTGGAGTTTGTCGAAGACATGCAGATATGTACATTCTACTTCCAGAGACAGCGGTGTTACATTGGGAACTTAAGTGGTGGTTATGGAGCTGAACAAAGTGACCCTGTCCTGCGACAAGACCAGTAACTATCAGATAAATGCTCATTGAATAGGTAAGTGTGCTTTGCATTAGTCCACATACCCTAGAGTATGCCGGGGAATATTGGGTTTAACAAGGAAAAAATGAAGATCTTATATAATGTAATTAAATTCTGACGAAGCTCTTCAGAAAGCCCAGAGCATGATATTATCTGTAGTTTAGGTATTATCTATGATAGACATCATACTGTAAGGTAATTTTACTTCTCGAGAGATTGCACAACCGAGATTCCAGGAAATTAAATTTCGGCTTTTATCATTACAAAAAAGACAAATGCTGACAAAAAAACTAGACAAAGAGAGATGAAGGAGATACATTGTAACTGATGAAAAGGCCATTTTATCTACAGTAAGTGTGTGTGTGTGTGTGTGTGTGTGTGTGTGTGTGTGTGTGCTGTATGAGAGGTCTATGGCTCAGGGTTGTAGCGGGACATGTGACATTTGTGTCTCAGGTCTCAGTGTGTGTGTGTGTGTGTGTGTGTGTGTGTGTGAGAGAGTGATGAGGCGAGGCTGACATGGGAGTCAGTATGAGCAAAACTTTCAAGCAGCTCTTCATTGGGATCATTACGGTTCAGCATCATAAGACACAGCCTTAGGCGAGGAGCAGCGCAACACCCCACAACTGTGTCCAAGTGTTTGTGTGTGTATGTGTGTGTGTGTGTGTGTGTGGGTGTTGGTGTGTGTTGGAGTCTCTACCAATAATTCTGCGATGTAACATCCTACTTCACATATCTAAGCTACACTTGTAACTGTGAAACCCAGAGAGATCGGGATTGGCAGTGAGGTCACTTCCTTAATGTCTGCCAGTGCTAACAATGCACACACACACACACACACACACACACACACATATACATGAATCCTGCTCATGCAACTAGTCAGTGATTTACTACATGTTTCCGGGCAGTGTACGATACCAATATGAGAAATAGTTTGATGTTCACCACTGTAAATTATTACTTGACATTCACAAGATTTAACTGTAATATTTCCCAATAAATGACACTTGTATCATTTCACAGGCTTTAACTGTGATATTTCACAACACATGCACTTTTAATGTGAAATCAATGCAGGAGGACTATTAAACAGGACATTTGAGTTTGAACTTCCTGAAGCATTGTGGGATTACTATACTGCAAATCTACAATGACAAACTGCTTTAATTATCTGATGGGTATTTTACTGTAAAATCACAGTTCAAAGCAGTAATACCACAGCAACATACTGCTGTATCACAGTAATTTGATGTTAGGTCAGAAAATATAAAGCTGTCATTTTACTATAATTTACTGTTAAAAATGTCACAGTAACTTGCTGTGAAAGTAATGCAACTAGTAGCCATTCAATTACGGAAAATATACAGTCAAATATTTTACAACGTAAGAAAGCACGGGTGTGGAAGTTAAGGTGGTGAATAACATTCTTCTTATTCAACCGTTTCCCCTGAAATTTAAGCCACTGTGTAGAACGTGGACATGTCACATGTTGGGTCCCCCACTTGGATTAAAAAAGACAACGTGACAGACAGCAACTCCCACCGCTGCAGACTCTTCGCCAAGAATCAAGGATACCGTGACGAACGAGCTGACGGCACCACATTCCATTTAGACAAAACAAAAACATACACTGTCAGATTGATTTGAAATATTCCATAAGCAAGCCATTTTATTTGCCTAAACTTAGCCATTCAGTTGTGGAAGTCCAGGACTGCCAGTATTACAATGAAAGAAATGTAATCAAGTTGAAGTCTCATGTATAATATGAACATTCTGCCTGATACGCAGATAATGATTAATATCCTCCCCCCCAAAAAATATACTTTGATAATGCAAAATATTTGCATATGAATACAGTTCTTATGAGACACAGTTGCACATACACGCATTCTTCTTTCTATATTCTTCAGAAAGGAGACCCATATTGGATTTTCACCGCAAATTAAGAAAAATAAATAGTTTCATTTTTAAATTGAAACACTCTTAATATAATATTTTGTAATGAAAACTAAGAATTGCATGAACACTGAATCTTTTCTGGTTCCCTCATCGCATTACATGACACACTTCCTCCGTTGAGCAGCATTCTGTTGAAACCTCATGGGGTGCAGCGCTGGGATCCCTCCTCCTGGATGATCACATCCTCTCACTCAGCACCCTCTGCTCGCCTCTAGTCTTACATAACGGACAATATTTATAGGCAGTGAGTAAATGTGTGTGTGTGTGTGTGTGTGTGTGTGTGTGTGTGTGTGTGTGTGTGGGGTGGGGGTGGGGGGTTGTATGTGATCTCACAGCCTTATTCATAGTGGGTGAGTCTTCAGCAGAGATTGGGCTGCTGCAGGAGTTTGTGGAGAGAGGTTGAGGTGGTGTGACGAGAGCAGGCAAAACCCCTTAGATCTCAACGTAAACCGCAGCAGCACATATGGTGTCTACATGATGAAATATCTATTGCCCAATAGATTTGAAATCCTGTTCGACCAACTATCCAATGACAATTGTACACCTGGTCTAGGCTGACTATATATGTGTTTTTGCCTTCTGTCTTTGTCCACTTTGACTTAAAACGTTGGTCTGATTGCACCGTTAAAGGCTGCAAATCAATCAGACTGCTCCTGTCCCTTTCTACCCTTGGACACTTTGGATCTACTGAGTGTGTGTGTGTGTGTGTGTGTGTGTGTGTGTGTGTGTGTGTGTGTGTGTGTGTGTGTGAGCGCGTTAGTGTGTGTTGTACCTGTCGAGGGCCGTGCTGGTGGCCATACTCCTGGCAAAGCCCTTGACTCCCATCTGTCTGAAGTAGGGGACGGTGGAGAGGTTGGCGGCCATGATGGCCACCGAGTCTGCCGGGTTCACAAAGAAGCCGTTTTCTCCGAGGACCATGTACCGGTCCTGACAACAGCACAGTACAATACAATGGAAGGTGAGCCTACTTTTTAGTTTTTAGTGTAATAAAGTGATCCTAATCTTGACAAAGAATGAGTCTGGTGATCGTCTATATTTTACTTACTGTCAACTCATACCATGAAGAGACCGAAACTAACAATGAATTTATCCTACTAGCTTATTCCTATGTCTCACAGACTTCTTTGTTGTCCTAATAATTCTGCATATAATACATGAATTCAATACATTATGTGTGTAAATCTATTCAGCTAACAGATTCAAAGCATAGCCATTGGGTTGCCATACAATTCAGTAAAGACAAATGTTGGACACAAATAATTGAAAAACTTGTTTTTTTCCAACAATGACAATCACTCTTTCAAGTTTGGCTGATATTAGTTTTTTGGCGAGTCCAAAAAAAGAAACCTTCACACAGTAAGATTACAACCACTGGTGCTAATGACTGTAAAGACAGCGATCCTGGTGGGAGAAACAGAGCAGATGTGACATAATTCTCCTGATGCTAAGCTAATTTACTCAGCCAAGGGTGTGTATGTGTGTGTGCATGTGTGTGTGTGTGTGTGTGTGTGTGTGTGTGTGTGTGTGTGTGTACACAGTAGAAATGACTATTGGATGACATGGTGGAAAAAGTGAGCTGCTCGTTGGACATCGTGGTTACAGAAGTATTCAGCCCCATTGCTTGTCTTCCTGTTATCAATGAGCAAACAATAACAAATACAAAATAAATAAGTCTCTCTCTGGTATCTATGGGTGGAGTCTAATGACACAGAATTAGTCATAATCGGTAATAAAAAAAAAAAGAAATCAGAATAGTTCACAGTTATGAAAAAACATGGTTGTAATTAGTTTTACCTCTGGTAGAAAACTAAAGCCCTTTTTGGGGATGTGTTCCTCTACTACAAGAGAATAAAGTGAATTTGACACATGACATATAAACACTTCAAATTTACATAAAAAAAACCGTTAAAGATCCAGCTCGACCCCAGATCCCCCAGACAGAAATCAGAGGTCTTACCCCATCTGCATCGAATGCAGCTCCAAAGCCAAAGTCCCCTCCTTTCATGGCATCGACCAGAGAAGTGGCATAAGTCAGGTTGGGCTCTGGAGGTCGGCCGCCAAAGTCCTCCAGGGGGACACAGTTGACAGCAGAGTTAGCGGGAGCTCCCAACTCATCGCACAGGATCCTGCGTACATAGGGGCCCATCACTGTAACGCAAGGTGAGGAGAGGAGAAAAGACAGAAACAGTTTGATCTCCAGTAACATTTACGACAGCTGGGGGGCCATGTGAGGTCGAGGATGAACTGTCTGACCTCCGTTCATGGCATCTATGTGTATCTTGAGCTGGTCTGGTCCTGTGAGAAGACTTTTAATGGCACTGAAGTCAAAGATGTTTCTCAGCAGCTGTAGATACACCTCGACTGAGTCTACGATCTCCACTAGAAACACAGAGAAGAGATGCTTAGTCCCGGATGGCATCGTGTTTGTTTTGTTATGTATTTCAGAAAGAGGAAATCAGCGAGTGAGTGTTGTACCTCTGAAAGGTTTGAACTTGTTCTCCAGGTCAAATTCTTGTCTTCCCAGCCTGGACAGGTCAATGCGGAGATCGGGGCAGATTGCGTACTCCTCGAGCGTCCGGCTCACCTGGTAGATCCTCTCCATCACTGTGTCCGAAGACGGGCCTACCACGCAAAAGAAAGACATACATGAATATGTGTAAACTTACCGAACACTGTCTCTTTTTTGTCCAGTGACAAAAACAACCCGTCCCTGACTTCACAGATGGTTTCAATCCCCTACCTTTGACTTGAAAAAGCAACGGGGAGAATCTGAAACTCTTTCTCAGTGCTCACCTCCATTCGCCACATTGAACTTGATTCCAAAGTCTCCAGCGGGACCGCCGGGGTTGTGACTAGCAGTCAGGATGATCCCGCCGATGGCCTTGATCTTCCTGATGATGCAGGAAACAGCAGGCGTGGACAGGAGGCCGTTGTGACCGATTACCAGGCGACCGATCTGCACAGAGCAGATCATCAAACAGGAACAACGTCAGTTGCACATCAATCCAGGCAGTCACCCATTGTTATAATGTTTTCTAAGAAGCTTATGAAAAATGAAGCAGAGAAAGTGTTTCTTCAGCTGGCCGCGATACAAAAAAAATAGAAGAAGGAAAAAAAAAACTATGCTGTCCTGAAAAAGTTCAAGAGCCCATCTGTCCAACTGGGGTCTAAAAGCAACACAGTGCTCAAAGCACTGCATCATTCTACAGGTGACTAACTGACAGGCAGCTTTAAACCGGCAAAATGATCCGCCTCAAGAGGGTGCCTAAATAACAGAGCCGCACTCGCTATTTATAATGCGTACGCTACTTTTAAAGTGGTAATACCACCAGCATCCCATAATTCCCCTGCATATCAGCTATTCTAAATAAAAGTATCCTCACTGGAGAGGAATGTATTCTCCCGACGTCAGTGTATCCTCCCAACATCCGGCATGAGAGACTACACTAAGATATGTAGATATTTAGCCTTCATAGGATTGTGTGTAATGAATGAGCTAAGAACATGTGTAAAGCGATCCATTATTTCCCACTATGTTTACATTTAATTCGGTAACTAGTGTAAGAGAGATAGTCCCTGCACTTGGTGGGTTATCTGCAAGTGTTGCCTGACTTTTGTTTCATTGCCATCTGACAGGGGATCCCCCGAAGCGTGAAGTTTGGCCCTGGAGAGGTGGAAAGGCGAGAGAGAGAGAGTGTGTGTGTGTGTGTGTGTGTGTGTGTGTGTGTGTGGGGGGGGGGGGGACATACGTCGGCAGGAAAATAGAGCAGGATGGATGGAAGTGCTGATAAGGCCGACACCAAGAGACACTTGGCTTGGCCAGCAGAAAAAAAAACACAGACTGATCTCAAAAACAAGTTATATTCCCTTCTGATTTTCCTTTGGATCGTCTCCAAACCAATCACAAAGACCTCAGAGCAAGCGTTTTAACATGAGCATGCGGGGATTTTCCTCCCCTCTGTCTCTCTCACTCTGTCCTTCCTATTTTCATTTATCTGCTGCCGACACTTTAGAGTTCACACGCATTTTTGGACTGGGGCTTTTCGCGTGTGCCAATATCACCGATTATTACTTTTCCCTGAAGTGAAGCGGTCATGTCTGTTTGAGGATGAGCTAACGCCATAACGTGAAAACGTTGATGCAATGCAATGTGTGGGACACGTGATGCAAGTGTACGATTTTGATTTAAAAATCCAAAAGTCCAACTAACCGGCCTATGTTTTTTTTAAGAAGTTGTGGAACAATCTGCTGACAGCATTTATCAGCCTAAGAACTTAAAGGTCACCTGATCGCTGTTCTTATGGGTTACAGCCCCTAAAACAATGTTTAGGTGCATGTCTATATGAGTTGAGAGCACTTTTCCACTTCTCAGACTTTAACTTTTTTTTTTTTTAAGTTTTAAAGACTTGAACACATATAACTATACACTAGCTTACAAGAAAAAGGGAAATATTAGGAAAATAGTAAACATAATTTTCTTTGTTTTTTCTTATTTCCCACTCTGGTAATGATCTCGCGACCCCCGGGGTACAGCATAGACACATGATCATCCTGCCTACACAATGTGATCACTTCTTCAGATAAAACAGGTTCATTAAGTTGATTTATTGCAGTGATAAACAGCTACAGTCACATTTAGATTCATTTCCACAACTGTTTACTTGTAATAACTCCTATTAAAGATACACAATCATATATTAATTTAACTTTTAGTTTGACCAAGCAGAAATGTCAGACTTATGCAGAGTTGGGAGGGTGTCCAGTACGTTGATATATTGGAACAAATGCTTCCCTGTCTCAGTGGGCCTATGTCGGGACTGTGGGTCTGGGTCACCCCCCCCCAAGCTGTTCCTTACCCCGTTGGCAGCTGCCATCTGCACGATCACCTCGGTGGCAGCTCGGCTGAAGTAGCGGCCGTCGCTGCCCACCACCATGGTGCAGCCCTGTCGGTCCCGCAGGTCGATGGAGGACAGCACGCTCTGGACGTAGTTCTGCAGGTAGTTCTTCTTCCCCTCGAACACCGCCGTCTTCCTCCGCAGCCCGTTGGTGCCGGGCCGCTGGTCGTCGAAGGGGGCGGTTTGGACCGTCAACACCGGGATGGGGCTCGTCTCCATCCTCCTTCTGATGGGACCCAGCAGGGGGGAAGGGGGGGGGGGGGACGCCGATCAAACCAACGGAAGTTACTTAGTTACCGAAGTTTGTCTTCTGCTGGTTTTCCGACCACAGAGTCAAGGCAGCTTTGTTGTCATGTGGCGAACTAGCGGCACGAAGATGGACCTCGTGGGCCTGTAAAAGTGAAGTCACAGTCGTTGCGTCCCCGCCCGAGGAGAAGAAGAGCAGTGGCAGCAGTCCCACGCAGGGATGAAAAGGAACTCACACCCAGACCAAAAATCACCTCGGCAATGTGTGTGTGTGGACGCCCTTCAGAGCTGCATCCCTCAGTAACATTCAGCAAAACTCTCCTCTAGTTGTTAGACAACTCCCTCTTTTTCTAATAAGCCCGAACAACTGACTACAGGAGAGAGAGAAAAAAAGAAAAGAGCAGGGAGGGCCAGAATCTTCAAGGCCCACAATCAGCTGAGCCTCCGGCCAAAAATAGACCGTTGACTGATGGCGGAGGGGAATTGTGTCAGGACCCTTTCTGCAACCGGACACTCCTCATATGTGTGTGTGTGTGTGTGTGTGTGTGTGTGTGTGTGTGTGTGTGTGTGTGTGTGTGTGTGTGTGTGTGTGTGTGCCGTCCACACTGCCCGGTATGAAGGCGCGAGCCGTGACTGTAGTCACTTATAGGAGTTTATAAGTGGGGGAATGACTGAACTAAACGCCTTTAACTTTGTATTTTTCATTTGAAACTTGTTTCAGGATCTACAGGATCTTTGCATGTATGTTAGTTTGGCTTTTTATTGCAAAAAAGGAATCGAATCAGTGACAGTGCATTTTTTTGATTTGCTGCTACACGTGCAGGTTAGGCCATCACCAGAAGGCTGCAGCAGTCTGCGTTATGTCGGCTCCATTATTTGGTAAACAGTGCCACCTTGTGGCCTGAAGAAAGAACTGAACATTTCTTATACATTTAAAAGAGCGCTCGTGATGTTCATAGAACATCACGAGCTTATCTCAGTTTATCTAACTGAACAGATGGTTTAATGTTTTTTATATGTCATTGTATAACTTATAATTACTTTACTAATTTTAAATAAGTGTGTGAGCTTTCAATGTGTTAAGAGGAATATATGCAGATGTTTATTTAAAAAAACAAAAGAAATTACAATCTCATATTTTAGATCAGCGAGTTAAATTTTGTTTCAAGTTTCTTTTTTTTTTAAGTAATTTTCCCCCCATTAGTCCAGCCAAATGATCGTAAAGATATGTTTTAACTGGTATTTAAGGATGGGTCGACTTCTTTAATGGTTTATAAATATCACTAATAAATAATACAGTGTACTGGGAGGATGTGGGCCTGTTAATTGAAATGTTTGCCTTTAATAAAGATATTGTGACTTTGGTAAAGAGAATGAAACTTTCTAAACTGACACCTGATGCATCATCTCAAGATAACAACATCGTGATATGTTTTTGACTTCATAATGTAGACAGAGGAGCATTACTATCAGGTGATTTTTCTAGTTGGCGGTTGTTATAATAATAATAATAATAATAATAATAATATAATAATAATAATAACTCCACTGCGCCCCGATCCCAAACAGCTATGTACAAACTGCAAATGGCTGCTTTAACTAGCCGAATAAAGAGCTTGGAACATTACAGATATTTTTCAAACATTTATTTTTGACACGTTAATTACTAACAAAAACACAACGATGGATTAAACTGCAACAAGTCTCACAAATATATATATATATATATATATATATATATATATATATATATATATATATATATATATATATATATTACCACTCTTCTTATTTACATGGATTCCTTTAAAGACATAACTTTGAATGTCAACGCACATAAATATCATGCAATAAAAGCATTTCTTTAAGAAATGAGCCACACCAACGTGTCTTCACATAGCACCAGACACACAGACACTGAGAAGGCTTCAACAGTGATGGTAAGAGAGTCTGAGATGCTCGTTTCTTAAAGGAACAGTGCTCAGCACCGCGGGGGAGCAGAACGGAGTCCTGGGCGCCTGCAGGAGCGTCGGAACCAAACAGGCAGCAGGGCCCGACATGAGATGACCGTACCCGAGGGCGCTGCGAGGGCTCTGCTGTGGGTTTAGGTTCTGTGGACCGACGGGGGAGGGTTTGCTCATGATGCTGTCAATGCTGAAGGAGCACTTTGCCTGCGGGAAAAGCTTCGGCTCAGCGGGTTCTGTTGCGCAAAGCGGCGCTCTGAAGTCTTTAGGCCCACTGCACTTCCCGTGACCGTTCAAAGTCTGTGGCAGCAGGTGATAGGAGGAGGGAGGCATCATGATGCCCTCCACGGGCATGTACCGGATAGGAGCAGCGGGCGGGGGGCTTACCTGGCCCTGGACGCAGTACGGTTGCCCGTACGGCCGGTAGCAGTTCAAGTTGGAATAAAACACAAGTCCGTCTTTGCCAAACTCGGGCTGGTTTCTCTTGAAGCGCTTCCTTCGCCGAAGGAAGCTGCCGTTGTCGAACATGTCCTCTGAGGCGGGGTCCAGAGACCAGTAGTTGCCTTTGCCCGGGTTCCCAGGCTCCCTCGGGATCTTGATGAAACAGTCGTTGAGGGAGAGGTTGTGCCTGATGGAGTTCTGCCACGCGGGGAACTTGTCTCTGTAGTAGGGGAACTTGTTGCTGATGAAGTCACAGATGCCGCTCAGCGTCAGCTTCTTCACCGGACTCTGCAGGATGGCCATGGTGATGAGGGCGATGTAGGAGTAGGGAGGCTTCACCGAGCTGCTCTGAGCTTTCCTGGACGCCGGTGCGTCTGCGCAGAAACTGTTCTCGCTCTCCCCCGAGGAGTCCGGCTCTGAAGAGTCAAATTCAGCACCGGATTCTGCCGAGGACCCGGGGTCCGTAGAGCACTCACTTCGATACAAGCGCCCGTGGCTAGGCTCATCCTCCCCCACTATGTCAATCTCATCCTCTTCCAAAGGCAAAGCAGCGTGTTGAGAAGCTTCAAACTCACTGGACAGAGTCATGGTCACACGCGGAATGTTCAAAAACAGGTAAAAAAACGGTGCCAAAGATGCATTAATACTGCGCCCTGCGTAAAAACCACGAGGCCCCTATTCGTGCGTAAAAGCGCACCAACCGCCTGGTTCTTCTCAAATCTCGTGTACCGATTTGCTGTGGAAAGGAGGGCTGAGGCTTTATATGCTGGGAGACCACTGTCCTGCAGGCCAGTCCCATTAACCCTCTGGACCTATCAGAGTGGTCCCTCGCCGCGGGGAGCCAGAGGAGGCAAGCACACTGATGAGGGGGGGCTCGGGTAGTCCTGAAGTGCGCACGGCCTACTCATGCAAAGGAAGCTCAAATTGTTGCATTTTAGCAAATGTGGCAAAGTATTTAATTCCATGTGTTAAACGGCAAGAGTGAGTGCCAACACAAAAATACATACCATAAAAACAATACTTCAAAAACAATTGTTTTTTAAAACATGCCACGATTAGTATCGATCCCTACAGTGCTCATAACTTTTTGCACTCCTGCAGCACACTGGTTGGTGTGCGCGCCACGGCATGTGAGCCATCGATCTGTGTCTGACATGTACACCAACATGCCACCAACATGTATGCATGTGACGAGGTTAGAATTGACCCCTGGCATTTGAATCATCTGATATTACAGAACACACAGCAGCACAGTCGGAGGTGGGATGTTCTTGGGAGTTTTAACACCACGCCTAGTCAGCGCTAAGAAACCAAGTCCCCCCCCCCTCCCTCCTCCTCCCTCGGAACCCCCGCGGGTTCGTTTAGTTTGCCACCTCGGGATGCCCGCAGGTGGTGTGACCATGAAAATGGCCGTGGCAGGGCTCCCCGCAGCCAGCAGAGAAAAGAGGCAATAGTCGCCTTAACGAGGCCATCAGCATCAGAATCGAGTAGGAAACGGCTCAGCTGAACGGTGCGCTCTGGGCTACAGGGCTCAGCTCGGCTTTACGACCGGGATGAATGAGCGGAGCAATCCTCAAAGCAAACCGGCCTTACAGCGGATATGTGCTAAAACCGTGCTGCTAAACCATCTCCATTGCAAATGACCACGTTGGGAAAACTCCACCTATTTCCTCACCTCACTGGGCCTACTGTGTGTGAGAGAGATGGTTCTCACATGACTGTACCAATAAAGGCCAAAGTAACAAATACCTGAAACCCCAGTGGCAGTGATATGTCAAGTAATGCAACTTTATTGAAGCTGCAATTTAACGTTTAGTCTTAAATGCAGTGGAACTGTGTGAGCTGGGAAGCAAGGCGAAATGGATGACAGAGCAGCAGCTCATTAAAACAATACTAATTTAAAGAAAACCGCTAAAACAAGTAAAGCTAGTTTTGAATGGAATGTTAAACATTAACAACAGTTTCACTGTAGTGCAAAGCTGAATACTTTTTTAATATATCACCCAGTTTATCCATAGATCAATAAAACAGGTTTGCATGGCACTAACAAAATATTAATGAACAATATTTACAGCCAATTATGCCAATTTTAGGCATTTTCTAGGAAACATTACTTTACCTGTAATATCTGAGTCATCAGAAACACTCTTTATTATAACCATGGCCTACTGACAAGATGAGGAAGTTTAAAAAAAAAACCCTCTTTGAGTGAGTTTCATAACAATAAAAGCTAAGATGTTAATGCTCTTAAGGCATTTCTCACACGTTGTTGAGTATCATGGTGAACTTACCACTTTAACACAAAGGCACTTCTGTCTGTTGTTATGTTAATGAGCTGCCGTCGTCAGATAGAACCAGCCAATTTTACAAATGCTTCAAACATTTATTTTTGTCGAGGTATATCAGAGCAGTCTCACAATTTGTTCAGGGAAAAAAAAAAGGTTTATTTTGAATAAATTAAAAAAATACAAGATGTCAAAAGCCAGAAACATAAGCAAGTCAACTTGTTTACAAAGTACAGTCTTGTACCACACTTGATACATTATGTGCGTCACTTTGCAACTTCTGACACTACTTGGCCTCCCGACCTTAAAAAATGGCAGATTTTTACAAAGCCATCTTTATGAAAAAAAATAAAATAAAAAAAGTATTGATTTAAATGTCTGGACCTCTGTTGCATCTGTGTGTGTGTGTGTGTGTGTGTGTGTGTGTGTGTGTGTGTGTGTGTGTGTGTGTGTGTGTGTGTGTGTGTGTACGCATTGTGTCCATGTTCATGGTAGGTCTCCAGGGAGACACACGGCATTTAGCTCAGACACCACAGCAACAAAAACACTCTTTGATATGCTGTAGCTTTTAAAGAAGGTAGTTGTGGATTATCACAATTTGAAACTACTGTATTGATCATGACTGTAACCTTAAACCATCCGCTGACGCACGGCGTTCTCACGTAGGAAAGGAGCAAACATCTGAGATACGCTGCCAGATTCACGGATTGGCCAAAAGCACCGACTTTTGCCCCAGAATCATCAGGTTCCAGCGCAAAGAGGAGAGAAGAGTTTGTGGCTAATTCCCCTGTGCTCCTTCCACCACCGTAGAGATGAACTGCTCCTGCAGAATGGTCTTGTCCAGGTTCCTACCTGCAGGACAAGAACAACGTAAGATGGTACTAGTCATGACGAAATTGAGAGAAAATTACGATTCAGTTAGTTTAGAGTTCAATCCAGATAATCTCCCTTGAAACCTTTTTTAAACTCAGTAATCATTGGAAACGTTCCTCTCCATTTTCTTTAATTGTTTGCTTGCGTTTCACATTTGTTTCACAGGTTCAGCTGACCTGCTCTGCAGCGGGTCTATTCTCCACCAAATGACCAACATTACAGGACAAATCCTGGGAAACTTTTTAAGGAAATTGTGGACGAATAAAATAAAAGCGCGATGAAGATTTTCATCAATTTAATGCAATTGAATGAAGCGGCTGCCTTGACGGTGGGTGGGAGGTAAAGACTTGTGTAAAGACACACGTGTGAAAGAAGTGTGTGCGTGTCTTCACCTATAAAGACCAGCCGGTTGATCCGCGAGTTCTCCTCCCAAAGCTGTGGAGTCTCATTCAGGTCATACAGCTCGTGGACCCCCTGCAGCATCACTTGGTGGGCTTTACCTGCAAATGATACTATGCCCTGAAAACACACGAGTCACGAGTGACGAGTGACACATTAACCGACCCTGAATGAAGCGCCTGGAACTGATTAATACAGATAATAAAGTGGCAGTTATTGATCACCGCCGCCACTCGGGCGACTATTGTGCCACTTACTGTACCTTTAATCGAATGACCGTCATGGGTTGCCCCTCTTTGTTTTTGAACATCTTCTCCCATAGGAGTTCCTGAAACAGAGCAAAATGGGTGTTTACTCTACTACAAAGGACTGTATTGTGTTTGAGCTAATTAGTAATGTTGAGATGGGATACCGACCTGGATGAAGACATTCAGAGCATCCTCAGAGAGGTCTCCGGCCACTTCAAACGTCACAGTTAAAATACTCTGAGGATGACATTAAATACAAGGTGAAACTGCTATCAATATATTTATCAATATATTAATACATTTACAACAAATTAGACATTTTGTGGTTTTGAGAAGAAAAGCGTTGATGAAATTGTGGTTCAGAATTGTAGTAAGTTCCAAGATTTTTTTACTCACTGAAATACAAATAAATGATACTTTGTGTGAAACAAAGATCGTGAGGGAAAAGCGATCTGATCTGATCTTACAGCACAAAACTATTATCAGCACAATGTACTTGTAAGTTTAGAAGTAAATAGTAAAAGTACACACTAAGCAAAATAGCCCAGTTTAAAGAGTATATGCATAATCTATATGCATTTAATTTACATTTTAATTCATGTTCCAGTAATGTTTAAGCAGCATTTTAACTTATTACAATGCAGACCTTATACACTGATCATATGTAGTACAATATTAGTAGTAGAAGTATATAGAAGTATAACATGTTGAAACTCAGGGACAGTACTTGGATAAGTGTGCTTTCCATCAATGCTTTTATGTTTTTGAGATATATACATATTTTTTCAGGCTGTTATCAAGAGTCACAGTTTACAGTTTGATTCAATTTTTTCAAAATATATTTTAACACATTTTCTCAGTTCACTGAAAACCGGCAAAGTCATTATGAACGTTAAACAAAAGGAGTGTTTTTACGCCCCGGCTGATGACTCTGTCAATGACCGTGTCAAAAACCACAACTCCACTCGGCACCTGAAACCTCTCTTCATCTGCCTACACCCCCCCTTTCTCGCTGTTTTTCTCTCTCTCTCTCACACACACACACTCACACTCACACACACACACACACACACACACACACACACACACACACACACACCTCTCCATACTTCCTTACAGCATTAAAAGGGCACTTTGTAGATATTTGGGGGTTTTGTGTTGGAGTGTTAAGGTTACACACTTCCTTGTCATTTGGTATAACAACAGAAAAACAGCATTCTCATTTACATGAAAAGAGCAACGCGGGGAAGAGGAGGAGGAGGAGGGGGGGGATAAAGGGGGGAGGGCCTGTAGGGACGATTGAGCTTCATGCGGGAAAGGGAACTTGGAGAAAACAGACAACAATGCCGTTATTTACCCACACAAACAACCCTCATCTCTCCTCATCCTGTGATAAAAGGTCGTGGGGTCTGAAGCACGAGATGAGGCCTAATTGCCGCGAGGAGTCATTTGGTCTCATGAAAGCATCAAGACAAATGGTCCGGGACTAATCCTGGAATAAATGTATTTTCATGATTTACATCTTCATTGAAAAGAGCTGGACTGGAGCATCATATATGTAAAAAAAATGAAACACCAGAGGTTTCCTAGTCATATCTGACATTCAACCGCTAACTAAACGGTGAACGATGCTCTGTATATGACTTTGCATGACATCTGGATTCGGTTCAAACAACTGCAAAGCCATAACACGAAGCGAAGACTCTCGTCAGTCTAGCCAACACAGTCTACTGAATGTCTCTGATGCCATGTAGGAACCGAGACTGGGTGACAAGGAAACATCAAAAGCCTCAAGTTGATCTCCAAACAAAAAGCAAAACAGGGAGGGGAGTTTTCACTCCGGTGCTACAGCCTGAGGGAATGCAAGGCACAATGTTAGCCTCAGGAGAATGCATTCCCTTTATCCTGCGGGAAATGACGTGTTGAAGAAAATTAGCAAACAAAACGAGGAAAACTGTAAGAGATGCATAAGTGTCGGCAGTTGATGAGTGAAAGAATAAACCAGACGGTACCTTGTCAAGATGTGGTCTCGTGTCTTTCACAAGCTGGAGCTTCTCAGCGAGACTTTTCAGAGGAGAGAAACGACAAACATCATTACATATTTGTCCATTTTCATCCGGCGTGATTTCCACTTCAAAAGCCTCAAAAGATAACCATGCTGCCATGACTTAACTCAATTTTATATGTTTAAAAATTATTTATGTATCTGTGAGTTCTACCTCATGATGGACTGACCAGAGCTACATCTTGGCATTTGTTTTGGCATTTTTAAAAAAAAATCATTGTTGGAGCTGTATTTACACCCTGTGTCACTAGAAAGGTTGACAGAATAATTGCAATATTTCTTATATATTATTATCATCAGTATCTAAATATTGCTGCAGAGACATGTGCTCTCTGTTCTGACTGCTGATATGTTTGGGCTATTTTAAAATCTCGATGTGTTCGGCTCATTAAGTTATTGTTTTTGGACTGATCTTAGTTACCCTTTATGGTTTTGAACAACTCTTAGGTTGTGGTTTCTCCATTTCTGCAGCACAACTTTATTCTACGTTTTCAGGATGCGGTGCTAAAAGTAGGGAATCACTGTTTTAAGCTGCCATTGAAGTTGTTTATACCTATTTGACATGATTGTATTAAATCTAATCGTATTCATTAATTCATAATTGATTTTCTGAATAATTTGGATTTGTGACATATTTACTGTAATAACATTTCCATGTAATGTTGCTGTAACTCATCTTTATAACACATTTCTTATATTATGGAGGCTTTTCCTCAGGTTACTTTAAATGACCATGTGAAGCAGCAAATGTACTTTTTCTAAACGTTCTCTTCTCTGCTGCTCTATACAGTTCAGGCCTTTGTCTTCCGCCTCACAGTAGAATACACTGCATGCTGTATCGGTGCCTAATGACACAACTCTGAATGGACTTTAGAAATGGCAATTAAATCCTACGAAACACCGACCACCACCCCCAAACAAACTCCAGCCCTTGTTCTCCGGGTCGGACCTCCTCATCCTCCCCCTTCTCCCTGACCTCACAAGGAGGCTAAATGCAGCGTCCAGCAGCTTGAGCCCCGCGTGCTGTTAGTGCCACACAGGCGGAGCGGCGGGGGGCCGCTTCAAACAGCCAGCGTGGGACGGAGGGGAGGAGGGGCTTGGACTCTCAAAGGCCGGGGGGACGGGGACGGGAGGGGGAGCTATCTGTTGGGACAAGGGGGGACTCCTCGGGAGCCAGTGGACACACACGGCTCTAATCCTCCGCAGCTGGTCTCAGAGACACTGACCGAGGGCATGTAAGAGAGCTTTAACACCGCGGCCCGTTTCATTCACATGAAAGGATGAACACTGACTCTATTCATGAGCATGACATTCTACAGGGGACACAATATGATGACCACCCTGCGGTGTAACAGGGGGACGCTCAATAAAAGAGTGTGTTAATTAGAGAGAAACATGATGAGCAACAGTATCAAAGACCGCCGGGGCGCAGCGCTCAGACCGACGAGCAACAAAGGCTGTCAACCGCAGTCCAACAAGTCTCGATCTCTCGCTGCAAGTTTTCAGCTAGAACACGATGGGCTCTATAATATCAGCGGGTCCCAGCGGTATCGGAGCGTACGGTATGTTGACCGATAAGAAGCTGCAGTGAAGAAATGCCAAAGACATGTTCAAGGCAATTTAAAAACAGTGTTTCCATTTCATATTTTGTCTAGAAATAGAGAACTAAAGAAAAGCTGTGAAAAGTCACATTTCTTTCTTCTTACTTTCTTCTTTCATCAAAAGTGTTAACTAGAGTAGATCACATCATAATTCTATATATTTGAAAAAAAACATAATCCTCGTCAAACGTTTGAAATTCGACATTGGTATCTGCCTCAAACACAGTAATGAGCGCAGTGACTACTTGACTTATTCTATTGAGAGTGGACAATATCATCTTTGCATTTTCTTGTTTTTTAGAGAAATATGTGGTCATTTCTTTATATGTAATTTAGAAACATTGTCACCGCTACATCACTTGTCTGTCAGAAACCACGGGCAGTTTTTGGCAAGTTTTTTCAGTACTTATGTTGGTCACAACCAAGTTTCAGGGATCCTCATGAATGTCTACGTGACAAATATCAGCTGATACATAGCTGACTCAAATATCAATGTTGGTTATTAGGCTTAAAAATACAGTACTGCTTTTTAGAAGTAAATTTCTTGGCTGTTACATACTTTTTTTAAATGAATAAATTCTGTGCACATGAACCTTAAAGGGGACCAACTCACTTTGCTCCATCCTTACTGTCGAAGGAATGCAGATCAAGCACTTCAGAGAGATTCACCCTGTGGAAGAAGATCACTTGTTAGAGGTTGTTGGCTAAAACTAACATTCAGGGTAACCGAGTGAACTGACTCGAGCTAAAAAAAAGTTGTGGTAATGTTTTTCCGATTAACCCCTCGCTGCACGGCGTCTTTCATCTGCTCACCCTGGTCTGAACTCTGTGGGGTGGCAAGAGCAGATCCGACACACACCCAAACCTTTGATACACACTGCTTGTGTTAGCCAGATGCTACCTGGGCCCCCGACAACACACAACATGCTAACACAGAGGGCGCGTACACACACACACACACACACACATATCTGCACACACGCGCATTCACACACACATGCAACCGCCCCGACTTGAAGACCAAGGGTCAAAGAGCAAAGACTTGTGGGTAACTGGACACCGTTGAAGGTTAGGTGTTTATTCAGGGTGCAGCAGTTTGTGTATGTGAACGTGTGTGTGTGTGTGTGTGTGTGTGTGTGTGTGTGTGTGTGTGTGTGTGTTGGGGGTTTCTCTTGAGCAATGTCAAGCCTGAACGGCTTAATCTTTGATATAAAGATCTGAGCAGGAGCAGCACGTAGAGTTCAAACGAAGCAGGGAACCTGGCACAGAGTTACATACACAAACGAAAAACGTACCTTGATTTCTGGCTTTCTAGAATCTTGACAAGACCATTTACAGACCTGAAGTGAAAGGAAAAAACACTTAGATAATGGACAAATTGGACCTTGTTCCTACTCCACTATCCCCTTAAACCTTTGTTATTCCTGCCTATTCATGGATAAAAACACAGAATACTACTGTACTAGAAAAAGGGAGGATGATAAAGAGTAAAAGTGTGTGAAGCTGACCTGACCGCCTCTCGGATTTGAGCGAGTTCCTCCTCATTCACCAGGTCTGTCTTGTTGATTATGGTCAGGTCAGCGACAGCAATCTGCCTACAAAGACATTAAATACAACATTACGTTTTCAGACTTCTGTGGGATCTTCATTTTTTTTAAGATCACGTCTGACATTCATCCAACGAGGCGGCCATCGCCCGGTTCATGCTTCGTGACGTGATAAGTTGTGACTGTGGGAGTTTTCATGGGCGGCGCATGCCAGACTCAAATGGGAGCTGAGCGCTGTTTAGCTTGGGAGGTGAAAACACAAACAAAGACAGAGAAGGCAAAGGGTCATGCAACTGGTCTTTCTTCATCAGTGTATTTGTTCAACGACAACACCACACAGCTGCTGGAGGAGACAAACAAAAGAGAGAGAGAGAGAGAGAGAGAGAGGCCGGGGAGACAGACAGGCGGGTGGCAGGAGTGCGCTCAACAGCTATGAGACGTAGCGCGGCGGACGCCGAGCGCTTCTTTAGGCTTAAATGAACCGCTTGGTATTTTGGGAAACGCCCTTATTTTTCGCTTTAGTGCGGATTAAAACACCTCGCTCGTGTAAGGCTACCACCAGCAGCCTGTTAGCTTAGCACAAAGACTGGAAACAGGGGGGAAACAGCTAGCCTGACTCTTTCCAACCCACCTACCAGCTTCTCTTTGGCTCACAAAATTAGATGTTTTATTATTACTATTTTATTACTTTGTTTGTTTAATGTAAAAAAAAAAAAAAAAAAAAAAGGTGTGAAAATGGCAGTGTTGTTTCTCTCTGTAAGGAGGCGAATAGGTGTATTCCCCAAACTGTCAAATTATTCATTTAAAATGATAATATAATAAAACAGCAAACATACCTGGCGGCTTCATTGACGAGTCCATCCGCTTTTTCCTCTGTCAGTTGCTACAGAAAGCAGAGACGTCACTCAGAAAATGAAAGGGAAAAGAGGAGTGCTCAAGCTGAGCCTAAAACTTTAAGCCCAGTCTTGAAATAAATAAATATCGGTTAATGTTTGCAACAGCCAACACAAAATGTGACGGATAAATTGGCAAAAGAAAGGCCTGTCTTTCATCTTTGTGAAGTGGGTGACTTTCTCAACACACGAATCCACAGGAGATGGCTTTTCATTCGTTTCGCTTGTGCTCTGTGACTCGCGGTGGGGATTTCGGGCAGCTTTCTTCAAAACAGTTTTAATATGTAACAACAGACAGAGCAGGAGGTGATAATCTGGATCACGACCCCTGAGCGTCAATCTGACGTGAATCTGTCACCGCGTGCATCATCACCGCCTCACCTCTGAAGGAACGAATGACAAAAAATGTTTTAAAAGAGCCTTTTTTTTTTTTAAGTTAACGACTTCTGCACCAAGAGACAAAAGGCCTCTCGGACAGATGAGTGGAGAGGCATGCGAGCGGATGTGACAGCCCTATTACAATGGTCACATCCCGGATAACTATTACTCCTTCACTATCAGTTATCCTCTCCTCCCTTCTGTCATTATTTCCTTCATCTCGTCTCCCTCCAATGAGAAGACGGAGCAGCACCTACAGGCCATGAAATGTGTCACCTCACCGAGTATGACACCTTCAAATTAGAGCCCATTATCTAGGTGTCACTTGTCCTGTTCCTTTTATGTACCACAGGGAGGGCAGGATGTGTGTGTGTGTGTGTGTGTGTGTGTGTGTGTGTGTGTGTGTGTGTGCGCTGCTATTCACTGGGGAACAACCTCACAAGTTTAACAGCTTATTTTGGATTGAAAGTCACAATAAGCCCAATGTAGAGGGTTATACCTCAGAGGCCAACACTGCTGATGATTACTTTCAATACCGAAAAGGTTTTTTTTTGATCAATGGATTAATCGCGTGTCAAAATGCACATCACAATGTAACACAGCCTATAACCATCAGTTTAAAGCGCTTGTTACGTCTGGCTAACAGTCCAAAACCCATATATATTTAATTTACAAGACATTTATGAAGCCTGAACCGGGAACCAAAAACCTATTGTGGTTTAATTTTCCGTCGATTCATTTCAGCAATAAACATTTTCATATAAAATAAGAGGCTTCTTAGCACATACCTGAAGTCCGTACTTGGCGTCGATGACAGTGACGATGCCTAGGATGAACAAAGGGATCGGTGGATCAAATGTTGTGACACAACTTGTGCACATTCTGTTCTCAATTGCCTTTTGGTGCTTAGTCACGTCCGTTTGTCTAAAGGCCCTTTCTCTGAGTTAGTCCACTTTTGGTCCCGCTAGCCTGTCACAACAGAGCGGACAGCTGAGTATTTAGTGTGAGGAGCGAGAGACAGACACACACACACACACACACACACACACACACACACACACACACACACACACACACACACACACACACACACACACACACACACACACACCTGTGTCTCTTCCATTGATCTGTATAATGTCTTTAAATGGCAGAACCAAAATGAATGGTTCCATCAAGTAAAAGGAGGATCGCCGCAACCAATGGTACTGCATGATGTACAAATACACACTGTGTCTTTACTAATGTCTTACCATCCAAGTAGATGTCACTGCCGAGCTCTGCATCCACCCAGAACATGGAGGCCACGGCTCCTGCCAAACGACATGAACTGTATGTTACAGAGTAAGCGGCTGACACAAAATGTCAGTCATGAAATGTAGGTAGAGGCTGTTTTCTTCCTTTTTTTTTTTTTGAATGAATGAATGCACTCATTAGACTACATTTTCCCCCAAGAGGCCTTCAAAATAATAAAGAAAACCAAGCGTAACACTGCCGTCCCCTGGCATGCTGCGCACAGATCGCTGTGGTTGATTAAGAATACGCTGTCAGACATCAGAGATGATCGATGTAATTTACAAGACTGATGATGTAAAATGTTTTACATCTGTTGGAAATCTGCTCGAAGAGCCAATCTACAATAATATTACATTTTTTGGGGAAATCAAATCTAATATCTAACTAAGTCATATTGCTAATACGTTTATAATGCTATTTATATTCATTTATGGATGCAGACATTTTTTGTTTTGTTGGTTAATTTGAAGAACTGCCTTCAATTTATCATTTAATCATTTAAGTGAATGTCAGAAAATAGTGAACCATGCCCGTCACAATTACCAGGTGCAAGGTGACGCCTTCAAATGACTTAAAAACGCTGGATGTTGACAATAATATAAAACAGAGAAAAGCAGCAAAAGTCACTTTTGAGAAGCTGAAATCAGCCTATTTTTGGACATAGTTTTCATGATAATATAATCATTTCAACATGAAGTGAATTAACTATATTTAATGGCATCCCTCTCTTGCGTTTTTGCATTATTTTTAGAAACCCTGCATGCGTTCTTTTCAGTCGGAGCTCTAGTGGAGCGGATAAAACCAATATCAGAAGCTTTCAATTGTTTATCTCCTGCCGGTACATTTGGTTTGTTTCCATCTCCCCGTGAACGCGGTTATTACAAGACCCTATGTCACCATGCCAGCCACAGCTTGTTCACATAATGCACTTTTTGTCAAAGTGCCAAGCGAGAATAAGAAAGCATTGTAAATATTTGATGGGTGCGTAATGAAAACACTGTTTTTGAGTGGCATGTTTCACACAACTCATTCAACCCCTTCCCGGGATGGAAGACGAGAATCCCCCCCGGGGAGCCGCTATGATTGACAGCTCTGCCGGGGCCAATGACAGACCTGTCCTGGCCGATAAACGAACCTGTCTCGGCCAATGACGCGGCAGAGGAGCGGGGACGGCCCCGGTCTGAGCTTTGCTCTGTTGGTTCCGTCTGTGAGGCCAAGTGGTGTGTGTCTGCACACGCCGCTACCTCCTGACACCTGTCACTTAGCGACACGCCCCGACTGTCATGGCGCTCGCCCTGTAGCGGCCTAATATTGATTTCCTGATTCAAAAGTTGAGAGCTGAACGGACAGCACTGGGGGTTTTTTTTTTTTTTTTTTTGGGCTGCCTTGATGAAAATAGGCTCTTTGGATGCTTCCCGTCACAGCAGCACAAGTCTGGTCCTCAGAGTTACCAAACGTTTCACTTCAGATGTGGGCTTCAGAAGGAAACCTGCAGGAGCTGAACCATCACTGAGACACACGCAGAGAAAAAGTCCTTCTGACTAACTTATACACAGTAGAGTCCAGAAGGGTGATCTTATTAATGGACACTCACCAGTTAACGCTAACATGGCTGACAGCTCCTGGTTGTTCATAAACATCTATACATAAAAAATGATTTAAACAAATTCAATTAACTTCCTTCCAAAACTGCTATCCAGTAAATCCTGGGTTAACAACAACCAATAAAACAACAGTCTGCACAATCTATCAATCAAGTTTACTGAAGTTCATATTTCAGATTTGAACACCTGTAGACTCGTTTGTTCCCTTGCTGACCTGTCTGTCTCAGTCCAGATAGTGTCCCCATAATACCGATGGCTGCTCCTGAATGCAGCATTTGTAACGTATGGATCCCGCCTATCGAAAAGTCTTTATTGCTGATCTTGTGCGACCATGAGGGCCAGTGGTGCGAGCCCATTCAAAGAGGCCCGTAAGGTACGGATTGGCAATGAGCTTTCTTGAATAAAATAGTCAAACGTCTGTGTTGTGTGCTTCTAGAGAAACAGCCGGTGACTCCACGAGGTTTCAACAGGAGGCCTATAACGTTAAATGATCCCCAGGCCACAACTTGAAAAACAACAACCGTAAAATACAGATTGTTGAGATAAATGCTCCTATTTAAAGTTTGCAGAACGCGTGGCACCTGGATCAGCGAGTCCCGTGGTTTCCAGCAGGATGTAGTCAAACTTTCCTTTCTTCTCCATCAGGTTCTCGATGGCTTTAAGACCGTTGTCCCTGGAGAATTAAGGAACAGACGCTGATGATTACAAAATGCCACGTGCATTACGTCTACAGTAACACAGCACAAACTGCGATAGGAAGTGAGAATGTGTAAGAACCGGACGCCAGACAAACATTATACCTCAAGAAAAGAACCATAAAACACGACTACTGTGTACTTATACCCTCATTAGCACAGCAGCTCATACACACATGTGAAAAGGAGAGGCATAAAACGTCTGAACTTATTTGAAACTAAGGCAAAGCAACAAGTTTGAACTCAACAATCAGCACTCTGACAGCTCCAGGACTGTAGTCACTCTACGTACTTGACGGAGCAGCAGAGGCAGCCATTTCTCAGTTCCAGCCACTCCTCATACAGCTCGCCGGCCTGGCTTACTGCGAGGGACTTCTCAAGAGCGCTGCCTGCAGGCGGAGCACGACGAAGGAAGAAAAAAACAGAGTGAGATCAGCTGATGAAGGCGATAATTCCTACCAAAGATGCCTTATTGCTATTTATTTTGTAAGGAGTTTGTAGCCTTAAAGTCTCTGGCTACATCGTAAAAAGTATGTTAGTTTCAGGCAAAGTTGCGACTATGCTGCTCTCTTGTGGAAAGCTGAGGGAGAGACACAACAATCATCAGCCTTCGCATCTAGCATATAATATCTAGCTTGAAGCATCTTTGTTTGAGATAAACAAAACAAAAAAAATAAATGCTACAAATTTGAATTCCTCTGAAGGACGTTATTCGTTTACCCTCTCCAAATTCATTGAGGATGACAGCAATCCGCTTGTTGTGCTGTTCTGTTAAGATGTAGTTCAGGAGTGTAGTCTTTCCAGCGCCTATAGAGGAAAACAAAAACACACAGAAATGACGAGGACGCATAAAGCTGATCGATCACGAGCTGAGCAATGCCCTGCTCCAGCTTTTGGTTGTGAAGACTATAATCTCCTCGTTTAAGCTGGGAGTGCAGTGAGTCTCTCACCGAGGTAGCCGGTGATGATGGTGACAGGTATCTGCTCCGCAGGAGGACCAGGCGGCGTGTCGATCGGCACCAACTCCGGGCAGTCGTCTTCCTCCTCCATCACCATGCCATCCATACCAGAAATAACAAGCTGGACCTGAGGACACGGGCACCAAAACAAAAACGCACGTTTAATAGCTCAACGTACGAGTGGGATTAGACAACAGGGAGAGGAAAACAAACGCATCATACACTTCACATGTGTTAGATATTTAGCCGGATTCATTAGCGTAAAGATGAACATCCTCACAAGTCTAAACAACACAGAACAACATCCAGTCTCTCGCCTGAGTGTTGTAGTAGTATGAGCACAGCCAACATGGACTTAATCTCCTCCTAATTCTTTCTTAATGCGCCACGGTGCGCAGAACAAACCGACTTCCCTTCATTCGCAGACGCTGTAAAGGATTTACCTGACTGTTCCTCTTGTGAGTGCAGATATTTAAAGTTTCCACCGAATCTGATATCTTTTACGCCGCTGTTGATTTCTGTTTTGACAGCGTGCGACACCGTAGAGGCTCCGTTCAAATCCGGACTCGGCGACAAATGGTTCCGCTTTCGTTCACAGCGGTCGGAGCAGAAAGTCTCCAGGACCGGAAGGAGGTTACAAATTATTATATTGGAGTTAACCGACGAAGAAATGGTGAAATGATCACAACTTTTGTCTGACAGTAAACACGCAAACATTTTGTTTCTGTCCGTTCTCAGGGCAGACTAATTTGATATGATGACAAGTATCAACCACGAGAGGGCGACAGAAACCTGCTTATGGCAAAGACGTTAATGTCTGCCAGAAATACTTCACACCAACAAAAACATGACATAGTAATCCTGCTCCACTTTTAGGATTCTGGATATTATAGTACTATTATTGTGTCACAGTACAACAACGTGTAACTTAAACTATAAACACAATGTCTAATACCATAGACATATCCTTTTTTTAAAGGAGCATTGTATAGTACATAGCATAAAAAGTACAAATTATAAACATTGTTATAATAATATTGCAATGAAAATAAATGTATATGAAAATATGGCAGGTATATTATACTGGACGTTAGATTGTGGCATGCATGATACGGTGGCTCCTGCATGTAAACGCTTAAATTCCAACACAATTGTTTTTCTTGCTGATATTTAACAGACAAAAGAGACTAAAAGGTTTTAAGAAACGTATAATGTCCTTTGAGGAACAATGTAAATACGTTAATTTTGAGAGTGCCTGTTCAAGTCATGTTTGAAAAGTAGGCTAAGGGAAGTGTAAACTCACAGCCTCTCTATCAATTATTCAAAATGTTACAACAGGGCATTCTTCAACCTGCTGCCGGGATAAGCAGTGGAAAACAGAGCAAAGAATGGACATTACAACTGAAGCATAATGATTGCAATTTCTTAAAACTATTTTAACTAGCCTAGCTCATTCAGCCATCAAATGATGCTTACTTGTTAAATAAAAAAGTATATTTTCCTAACACTGTTTTCACTGCAGGAGTTCAGCCTTTCATAGCAAGTTAAACACACGTGTAACCAATAATATAAATTATTATATCTTATAGATGTGGATATTACAGGCCTGTCACAGGACACCCTTCTGAGATCACGCAGAAGATTGTTGTGACAAAGGCTTGTTGTGCAATGCCTGAATGGGTAGTGGTGGGAAATGGCTCCTTTTAACTTCCTACAAGATAATATATTTTAAGAAGAACAAAGTCAAAGTTTCTGTACAAGTTCATCGCTGCACAGCAAAATAATACAAACAGCAAGAAGAAGGGACAGATCGGTTGCAGTTGGTGCAAGAACAAGGAGAAAACTGACAATCAAGATAAGAAGCTGTTTTATTTCAAACTTGTGGAATAATGTTGTTAGACCGCTATTCATGCTGACAACTCTACGGATGCTGTTTCCTGTCCAACTGGCTTTAAACCACAGCACGTGAGTGAATTCCGCCTGCTGAGATCTGGTTTGACTGCACCATTGGGCCCCCAGGTAGTGGCCCTGTCTGTTAGTTAGGGATGCTGTGACTTAAAGCCCAAACTGTGATAACGATGAGACGATGACATCGCTGGGTAGAAAGCTCCCGTCGGGTCCCTGTGCCAGAAGGACATGCAAATGTGAAACAGCAAACACATAATAAAACAGGAAGCTCTCAATGATGAGTGCATTGACTCTGAAATTGGTGGTTCCCCTTTAAAGTCCTCCTCCACTCTAAAATGTATTTTGCTTTTTGTAACTTCACTTCTGTCTGAGCTTCACTGTGCAGAATGATGTGTGTGCAGAGACACTAACAGTTTTCACATGTATCTGTTGAAGTTTCTCTTTACTCACATTGAATCTGAGTCTAAGACTCAGCAATTCAGGAATTATATTACTCTGTTGTGGTTTACAGTATATAAAGGATAGTTGAAAACTGTGTCAACATTTAACAGTTCAGGAACCACATGCTTTACTTTGGTTATTCATTTTACAGTTAACGTTACTAACTATCTCATGTTCATAGATAGATAGATAGATAGATATATAGATAGATAGATCTATTTATATAATGTATAGCGATAGATAGATAGATAGATAGATAGATAGATAGATAGATAAATAGATAGAGAGAGAGATAGATAGATATATTTATATAATGTATAGAGATAGATAGATAGATAGATAGATAGACAGACAGACAGATAGATAGATAGATAGATAGATAGATAGACAGACAGACAGACAGACAGACAGACAGACAGACAGACAGACAGACAGACAGATAGATAGATAGATAGACAGACAGACAGACAGACAGACAGACAGACAGACAGATAGATAGATAGATATTTTCCTTCAAAAGACAAATAAGACTGCAGCTTTTATTTGAAGGAGCACATTGATTGTGAGGAACAAAACATTTTAAGTATTCTCACGTTTAAAAACACCAACAGAGGCCTCCTATATCCTGCATATGCCACACGTTTTGTTCAGCAAGATAATCTTCGCAAATGAACACCACTTTCAAATTTTTTAAGCGTAAATGCAATCAGCAGAAGTAAAAACAAACTAATTATTTTACTAACTAAAATTCACGAGCATTGTATTTGCAAACGTAGTTTATGACAGTTATGGGAACAAAATGCTAAAATCTCTTCAGGCATCTAACGCTCTTTGATTTTCAGGCAAGGGAACTAACTAATTTTCTGGTTTTAGGACTCATTCCAGCAGCATTCTATTAGAAGAGCTTTTAACGAGGTAACTCTATTTTTTTATATATATATTTGCTTGCAGGGTATAAACAAAATATGTCTTGAATCTTGATTTTACGTAAAATGTGTAACAACTATTAATTACTATTAACGTCACTCAACATAAACTGGATAAAGGGAGAGAGAGGGAGCGAGAGGTAGAGAGAGAGGGAAGAAAACTGAGACTGCTTGTAAACACAAAAGCTTATGTCGGCAGCGAGGGAGCGCGCGCGTTTCATCCAGATTGTCCCATCATCCCCTCCCACCCCTCGCGCCTCTCTCTCTTTCTCTGTGGCGCGCGCGCGCTCTCTCTCCTCTCTCTCTCTCTCTCCACGGGATGGCTCAAATCAAATGCGGAAGTTGACACCCAGGAAAGCCGCCACAACCAAGATGAGTGTTGACATGACAGTTGAGCTGTAGCGGGGAGACGTAGCGGCGCGTCGGTGACAGCGAGGCGGAGAAAAACCGCAGGAAACACCGAAGCCAACGCCGCTGAACTGGACTTCAGACTCGCTCATGGCTTCTCTGAACAGCGCAGAGCGACGGGCTTTCGCTCTGAAAATCAACAGGTAAAAAGTGTCCCGTGGGTTAAGCTGCGGTTGTTTTGGTATCAGGTTTAGTTTAAGGAGTGGATGCGAACTCGTGTTGCCTCCCATGAGGGACGGGAGGGTGGTGGTGGTGGTGGTGGGGGGGGGGCTCCGTCTTGACAGTTGGAGAGGATTCAACAACGGAGCAGGCAGCCACATGTTATGAATGTTAATGCTGCAGGTTAGTTTAAAAAGACACCCTGAGGGATAAAAAAACAACTTTTTTTCCAACTTTCTCACAAGAAGTATTACAGGACATGGCTAACTGCTGTTTATAGTGACTATAGCCACGTGATCAGTCATTTACACTCAATGCTGAAGCTTCTGCATTGACAAATCTGTATTTCGCCAGTATCATTTCCTCCCCACGAGGATGCTGACTCCCTATTTATGGTGTCCAATATGATCATTTCCTGTGGTTGGTGTGTGTGTGTGTGTGTGTGTGTGTGTGTGTGTGTGTGTGTGTGTGTGTGTGTGTGTGTGTGTGTGTGTGAGGTCTGAGGTCTGACTGGCCCTTTAGAGCTGCTGTACATGAGGAGGGATGTGGTCATAGTTCCTGCTGTGACACTGGCCAGGTGTGGAGGAAGTATGCACATGGAAGTCTATTGTGTACCTTGCCTCCACTGTAGTGCGACTCATTTAAACAAATACACTTCTCCTTCCTATGGTTAGCAGCGCATTGCATGTACTGTATGGGCCTACTGTAAAGCTGCTCCCGGGCCAACAGAGTGAGTACTTGATGAACATGTTGTGTGTGTGTGTGTGTGATCTTGCAGCAGTTTAACCTTATTCACTTTGTAGATGTAGATGTGGGGGTTTGTTGTGGTCAGACTTTGAGGTGGTGGATGGAGTCATTTATTTTCATATCCACCAGTAGTGTTTTAATCCCCTTTGATCCTCTCTTTAAAGCACTCAAAACAAAAAATCAGTTTCCTTGTTTCTGCAGCTGTAGCATCTAAACCTTTGTAACTTAAGTGACAACAAATATTCGTAAAATATTTTCTGACGTTATGGAATGTAATGAATCACTACTGACGCAAAAGTCATGCAACATGTCTCCGAAAGTGATTTAAAGTCGAGCAGCGAGTAGCGATTTTCTCAAATTATCGATCAATCTGCTAATTATTTTCTTGATTCGTCGTCAAAGTGACGTCTTAGGATTTTTGTGAGTGTGAAATCCACCATCCACCATCCACCACCACAGTGAATGTACTGTTCCCTTGTTGCCAACAGCCAGGAGAAATCACGGATCCGTGCTGTGCAGAGCTGAGCTCAGCTGCTGAGGGACCTTGGGTCGCAGTCTGAACCCAGTGATGAGCCAGCAGAGGGGCTGCTTGATAGATGCTGCAGCAGAGCGCAGGGGGGGGGGGGGGTGGGGGGGGGGGGTTGTGGAACATGTGTTTGCAAAGTGTTAAACAGCCAGCGAGCGATGATGCAAGAGACAATTCATACTCGTTGATGGTGATTTCTCAAACTGTTGCTGTAGTGAGGAAACTGTTGGTTCATTTTATATTGACACAGCAACCTTTTGAATATCATGCAGTATTCAACTATCTGAAAATAACAGCATTTCTTGTCATTTTGTGGTGTTGTAATGTTACAGCACATGTTAGGCAGGCAGCATAATGTCAATGCCTTTTGGAAATGGACTCTGACTCTAAGGTGGGTCATTATAGGTAGTGTAAGCTGTACACAAATAGAGCAGACAATCAGTATTTTGATATGCGTGTGATTTAGTTTAAGCATCCTTTGACTTAGTCGTGTTAGAGGACAGTTGAAAGGTGAGACAATATGAGGGGGGAGAGAGAGGAGGGATGATAAAGGTCTCATGACCAGACCCGCTGACATGGTGATTACTCGCTCAGCGTCTTAAAACACCTCGGCCAATAGGACGCCCCGATATATGTGTACGTCGTAGAAACCGTGACGCAACACGCATTGGTCGAACAAACTGCAGACTTAGTTTACGAAGTGAACCAACCTAAATAAAGCCAGACACAAAGAAACCGCTCTGACAAAGAGGGACAGTGTTGCAGGCTGGAAAACCTCTTAACAAACTAATGCATCTTATATTCGTGGATTTGTTATTTCAGGGTTAAATTAATAAGGAACGTTCTTATGTCCACCGTAGCTTTTCTATATGAGCAGTTCCTCTCTCGATCGCTCTTATCAGGATGGAGTGTGAAGGAAATCCTGCACACTGTGGACGCTGCAGTGTGTCGCTCTCCGTGTTTCACTTCTCTCTTTTTTTTTTTTCTTCTTCATGGCAGTTTTAAATCAGGAAACGTCCGTTTCTTAATAAGCGCTTGCAAAGAGGAATGGAAAAGAGGTGTGAGAATATGACAGTGAGAAATTGAAAACATGATGGTGGGTAGCGCGGCGTTAGTAGATCGAAGGGAGCGGAACACTTGATGATGTTACTTACTAGCATATGGTAACAGGTGTGGGGACAGCTGTGGACGTGGGGCCGCCGTCGCTCAACCCTCCTTTAGCGGCAGGCGGAGCCGGCTTGAGTTACATCTGTATTTCCTGTGGGCTCTGCTTAATGACATCTGTTAACCCTCGTGGCTGTTGGTGGGCCTTTTGAGTGAAGGGGTGGGTAGGGGGAAAGAAACCTTTTTTAGATAAAGGACTTGCCCTGTTCTAGTTAAAGCACTTAAACTCTACTAGGAGTTCTGTTTTAAAGTCACTTTTCTTTCTGTCTTTGGAGCCAAATGAGTGCTGTGTTTATGCGTGCCTCCCCTCTGACAGGAAGCCGAAGTCGTGATGATGCTGATAGCAGCGAGACCCATTAAGTCTGGAGACATACGATAGCATGAGACACACAGTGGGGGCATCCCTTCGGTCCGCTTCCCTGCTCTTGTCATGGACACCACACACCACCTTTCCTGTGTTTCTTTTTGGCTCAGCAATTTAGGCTATAACATGCAAGCTGTAGGGAGCCACCCACTCTTGACTTGATAATAATGATGATAATAGCGGACTGCCTGGGTGAGCACCATGCCTGGTGGGAGTGAATACAGATAATCATGAGTAAGATTATAGATTTGGCTATCTGAGGAGGAGGAGGAGGGGTTAGGGTTAGGGTTAGTATTAATCAGAAATGTAGCCACGAGAAGCATCGCAACTGCAGTTTTAGAGCAGGATTCAATCTGAGGAATGCTTGGCCAGAAATGCTGACAGGAACACACCATATGCACACACAGCAAGTGCAGGCCTGCCATAGACAGCATGACGTGACAAATAAAGGGGCCAGCCTCTTTCTATAGGGAGGGCACGATAAACAGCTCTTCAGCATGCTGCAATGCAACTCCACCGTCAAACGGAACATAAAACAGCTGTTTGGCAGCTGGCGATATTCACGTTAAATGACTCCTCAGCTTGAGGTCGAACGGCATCACTGACAGATTAGAGGTGTGTTTGATAGCTCATAAAGAGTTGAAGTAATGCAGTCACTCACAAACGCTATTTCATTTGGATTAATGGTGGAAACATTTTCGTGGCCTTTTGGCCTTTCTCTCATTCTTTGAATAAGATAAAGTGTCTCTTCTATGCACCGTGATGTAATTAGCGCAGTGTGACAGCGGACATAAGGTCTGTGGTTATGACAACATCACCGCCATCGATCTGTGGAGGAAACTATAATAACGTGTTAGAGTAACCAGACCAGGAATATATGAATAGTCTACCTCCAACGTACCTTTTGTTGTGTAGTAATGAATGATATAAGTGATCATCCAAAGATGTTCAACTCGATTCATCAATAGTTATCGTAGTCATAGTCATGCTGTAGTAATTGATGTGCCTGATATGAGTTATGATATACTTTTACAAAGTTGTTTTTTCTAACAAAGAAGAGATTAGTGCCAAAAGTAGAGCCTGATGTTTCATCAGCCCTGATTTATAGCTTCATCAGTGTTGATTTATAGCTTCATCAGTGCTGATTACCTGTTCTAATTACGTCTCGTGAAAAAAAGACAACACATTTCTGGCATCAGGCTTTTGTGATCAGCTTGGAGGATGCTCTCTTTATATCAATTCAAATGTCCGATCCCAACGAGGGAGCTTTTATTGACATTGGCTTTATCTCAGGGCCTCGAAGCATGTTGTGACATTCAGTATGTTTACACGCACACAGGAAACCAGGTTATCCAGAGACATCAGCTGACCCTGGTGGCTAGCATGGTTAAGTATGATCTAGCATGGTTAAGTATGATCTGAATTCAGATTCTTATTACTGTGCTGTGGGTGTTCAGCTTAGCCTTTCATTTTGAGAGAGAGAGAGAGAGAGAGAGAGAGAGAGAGAGAGAGAGAGAGAGAGAGAGAGAGAGAGAGAGAGAGAGAGAGAGAGAGAGAGAGAGAGAGAGAGAGAGAGAGAGAGAGAGAGACTGCTCATGTGTTATTTGAGGACAACATCATCACACTGAAAGAGTGGTGTTGATGAATATGCCTCTCGGGGGGGAATGCCAGTACGGTCATTGTCAGAGAGCTGAGGCCCTGTGACCCGATGAGGCAAACGAACCACAGAAGCTGCTCTCAACTTCAATAACAGCTGTTTTTACAGACGTGATTAGAACAAGATGGAGTTTCTATGCTTCACCGAGCCTTTCCTCTTCAGTGTCCGTGACCTTTCGTCCACCAATGGCCGTGGTCTCTGCGTCCTCTCAGCTAAAAGCTTTGCAGGTATTGTTGACGTTCAAATATTTGATCCATGACAAGAATTCGTGACATGTTCAGGCTTGGTGGTTTCACACAAAAAAAAAGAATTCATTATCGGGACGTCGCTTGATGACACAAGCTGCTTCTGCTATAATTTCACCAAAATCCAAAGCTCTGCTTTTTGTCTTCCTGACAAAAGCAGCTTTGGGTTTTATGTAACAGAGGATGCCAAGACAGGGGCCCATTAAAGAGAATGACAGATGCTGTGTGCTGTGACAAGCCGTGTGTCTGCTAGCAGTATGAAATAATGTCTGCTAGCGAGAGCTGACTACTGTTTTACTTGCCTGGTATTTTTATAGACAGATCCTGAATGTGTGTCAGGGTTTGCAAGTAAGCGGGCGAGAGTGTGAATGTGTGTAAGTGCAAAAATCACTGACACGAAGTGTAAGTTTGGTAATAGTATGGGTTGGTTATGGCTTTGTCTCCCCAGTGGCAATGAAAGCTACAGAGGGAGGGCACTACGGTAGTGGTGAAGTGGCTGTGGGCTCAGTCGGCACACAGGGTAGGGCATGTTTCTTTTGAAGTCAAGTTATGAGACGCTTTTACGTGATTTAAACGGCCTCGGGTACAAGCTCAATACACTCGTCTGCCCTCAAACAAGAAAAGGCTTTCTCGCTTGCAGCCGTAGATATAAAACATCACATGAATCGGAGCACACAGGAGATGTCTGAGGCAGAAGTCATAACTCCGGCCTGTCAACTGCTCCTCTCCAGACGCCTGTGCTGCGGTGAGGCAGTGAGGTCTGTCGTTCCTTGTGTTGACCTGAAGCTTTCTGGAGCTTTAGTTTCTTAACTACAGGCCCCCCCCCCCCCTTTTAAGCTCCACAGACTTATGTGATTTGACACATTGCATTACAAGGAGTTGCTCAGCACATTCCTTTTGAGACATTAGTGTAAAAAAAAAAAAAAAGTGGGCGTTTTTCAAGAGAGTTGAGGTTGTTGATGTGCAGGTGAAAGGTGGGCTGCGTATGTGAGAGCCCTCAGCAACCAATACGTGCCGCTCCAATAAACCTGCTCAGTGTTTGTACTGAGCGGCCTTCAGGTGTTTGTGCAGTAAATACCCCCCCACACCCCCCCCCCCCCCCCCCCCCGCTTCAGTCTGCAGTCTGCTCTATGAGTCATTTAAGGGTTAAGTATTCGGTACGTTGAGGACAATGTACAGAAGGTGAACAGTGCCACAAGTTAGAGTTGCGTAACAGAACTGTTGTTGCAAGTGATAAAAGAGTAAAAGTTGATAATGTAGCCACTGGGCCAAACACACCTCTGTGTGTGTTCATAGCAGGCTTATGTGTGATGTAATATGCTTCACCAGATTAGTTTTTATTTCATGAATTTACTTTCATTCTGACATCGTTGTGGGTGTTTTTAAATGACATAATTGAAGTAAAATTGCCGCACTGCTGGACTTTGCTCTTTGTGTAAATTTGTACACTGCTGTCCCACCCATGCTTCAACCTTTCCTGGCATACAGTTATTGCACTGACTCAGCATGTTTTGCAATTGACAGGAGGGGGGGGGGGGGGGGGGGGGGGGCGCGGGAAAGTGTTGCCAGACTCGGAGTGCCACTCTCCGATTTCAACTGTTATCGATCAGAAACGCACGTGAAAAATGTAAAGCCGGAAGGCGACCTGCTTCGGTGATTGGGTGTTGCTGCAGAACATTAAGCTCTATTTGTTTTCAGATGTTTGCACAGAGCTCACAGACTTGCTTCATGACTCTGCAGCTTCAGTGCTTTTGACATGCTGGCAGCCCTCCATTGCACTGGCGTTTATTGGTTTGTGGTGGTAATTAGTAACAGGGCTGTCGTAACAATGGCTGCGGGGACTCGATTAACTCGTGAGATTTACCGCAGGGGGAGCAGTCGGGAATGTGACCCATTTACTTAAGTCTCTGCCCTCTAACTCTCCCCTGTGTGGCAATGTTACAGCACACTGTTTTGATATGAGGGATTTTATTTATTTTTTTTTTGCTTGTGCGCACAAAACTGGCCTTTCATCGTTGAACCGCGGAGAATAAAGCAGTCGTTGTGCAGTTATAGGGCTCAAATGATATGGTAGCTTAATTGCAAAGGAATAGAGTCGCGTAGAGATGAAATGTGGGCAACAAATTGGGACACTAGCTTTGTTCTCGTCCTCCTCCTGTTCTTTTGCAGAGGGCTACAGGCACACACACACACACACCATCTCCAACAGCCCAATATATTTGAATACTACTCCATTCCTATGTCATGTTGATTTCCTGCTCAGTCTGACCCTTAAATCAGAACACCCTATTTACTCCAGTGCCAGCCAGACAAAGCCGTTACACAGCCAGCAGAGATGCGCTTCTGCAGAGAGCAAACAATCGTTTGAATGGAATCACCATGACTGACCGATTTCAAACTAATCCTGAGTAGGAACAGTGGTGGAGTTGCTGTTGCAGCTCTCGTTAAGATACACCGTGTGCATGCGTGTTGGTGGAATAGTACAAAAAAGCTATGAGGTCGTAGATATTTCCATGTCCGTTTCTTTAGAAATATTAAATCAAACAGCCCACGGATATGATATAATAGTGTTGTAAATCTGGTCCTCTCCCTCCTGAACACGAAACCTTATGAATCTCCATGTTTTTCCATGTTTTGTTCCAGGCACTCTTCTGCAGAGATCAGACGAAACTTCAGCGGGACCTACAGCTCTCAACACAGCCGATCCAACTCCAACGCGTCGGCCGCGGTGTGCCTGAATGTGGTGAGCCGCCCTCTATGAAAAGAAAGAACTTTAGTCATTTTCACCCGGCAGGTATTTGTCACCCGGATGTATACATTTCGTTTATTCACAGCCACCGAGAAAAGAAGCACTACGAGTCATTTGCCTCTTGTGCCGCAGGAGGCAAAGTGTTAGAAAGGAAAGTAAGCAATGGGGAGAATTTATTTTGCCTAAATGTGAAAAAGCAGCAAACTTTGAAAATGACAAATGTCTTTTTTTTTTTTTTTTTTTTTATGTACATAGTTACTCATCCAACTGTCTAACATGTAGAGTGGGTTTAAGAAGGTAAGCAGACTAAAGACGCAAAACTGTTACAATACAATGCTGCTCCATTTAATACTAGTGATGTGATGCTAGTTGATGAGACATTCTGTGACTTGGAGGTCAGCGCTGTGGTTTCCTCTAATACTGTCCTCACACAGCTTTAGTGTTGACGCTTACACCACCAAAGGGCTAGAAGCAAATCTTCTTCACATCCACTTTACCGTCATTAGTGCTGAGACAGTCTGACTCGGCGCGCTGTGTAGTCTCCAAGATTATAATTTCAATCATAGACATTTCTGCCACAACGTAAGACAAAAAAACAACAACATTTGTCTGCATTTCTACAAAAGAGCTGAGTTTATTTTATTTCTTCGTCTCACAATAGATGAGATGAGGACTTAGTCGTGGCTTAAAGATGGGCTGACACTGCCTGTAACCTAGCGCCTCTTAGTTTCTGCAGAGATTTCTATAATGAACGCCGTTAGACGGGTTGTTTTCTTGCCTCTTCGGTTGAAGCCCAGCAGACAGTCGTTGAGTGATTCCCGCTCTCTCGATGCACAGTAATCCTTTGCAGGGATTTGTTCCCACTGCTCTGCTAGTCTCTCAGTGGTACCCTCTGAACCTCTGTCTCTGCCTCCCAGATTCATCTCTTCTTCTGTCAGTCTTCCTGCCTTTCTTTTCTATTCCTGTCTTTCCCTCACATTTCTCCTCTCTCTCTCTCTCTCTCTGTCTCTCTCTCTCTCTCTCTCTCTCTCTCTCTCTCTCTCTCTCTCTCTCTCTCTCTCTCTCTCTCTCTCTCTCTGCCGCCCTACATCTCTCTCATTTTGAAGTTTCCTAAAGCTCTCAGGCGCTCAAGTCTCCTGACATATCTGTGCGCATGGCTAACTGAGCCGAGGCCCTCTTGATACTTAACCAGTGGATGATCCTTGAGCTCGTCAGCTGACGGGGCTCCGAGGAGGAGTACTTGGACCGTCCATCCCCATCCCGGCCTGTGGCATGCAACCCCGGTTAATCTCTAACCTGCTTGGGATGTGGGTCAGTGCCTTGGCTACCGACGGGCACTGGACGGGGCCTGCTTACCTTGCAGCTTACACAGGCAAATCTTTAATATGGCTGGATTTGGGATGCGGGAGAGCGGTTTTAATACTATAATCTCCGGGATGATAGTTTCCCATTATTCAGCAGTCGCGTCTAGCACACGGGTGAGGGAGCGATGTTGGTTGAGAGGAGGGAGGGAGGGAGGGAGGGAGGGAGGGAGGATCACTTTGTCGATTATCATAATTCTCCCTCTCTATTACTCTCCTTCTATTTTTAGTGCCTAAATATGAGGAATGTCGACTAATCGGTGTTGTCGGTTTCATATACAAATTGAGAGATTAAGAAGAAAAGCCGCATGTGTGCTGCTCCTTTTGTACGCGTGCATAAGCAGCATACACGTGTGTGTGTGTGTGTGTGTGTGTGTGTGTGTGTGTGTGTCCTGTCTGTTGAAACACCGGTTGATGGAGGGACGCCTTGCTCGATGTCACTTCCTCTAATGTCTTGCGGTCTCCACTGCAAGAAGCTTTGCCTCGAACTGCTGTCAAAACTTCTTGTAGGTTCAAACAGTCAAGGCTCAACTTCTACTTAAAGCTGTAAACACTTCTTCCTCTTTTTGGTAACGCCGATTGTTTCCTCCCAGATCTCCCGGAGTTCTCAGCTTCTAGGAATATGAGCATCAATTTAAAGAGGATCCGTGCTCTGCGTTGTGACTCAGTTTCAACAAAAAGCAGCAGCAGTAGGTGCACACTGTAGGTTCCCATTTCCGGAGAGCGCCATTTTGTTCGCTTCCTTTTTTTTTTTTTGGTTCAGTTTTCAGATTTGCGCAGGGTAAGTCTCCAATCTCCTTATGACCGCGGCTGCCGTTTAGAGATACTTGAGAACGAGATTATTGATAAAGTTG
>NW_027176975.1:4379198-4446698 GCF_023349555.1 Cebidichthys violaceus | reverse complement strand
TGAAAGAGACAAGAAGTGATGTAGAACGGGAGCAGTGAGGTTATGCCCTACCCTGTAGCGGAGTCTGACTAATTCTATATGGTGCCAGTGCCAGCCTGAGAGACCTCCGAGGCTCCAATCGGTTAACGTTAACACAGTTTAATGGTAATCTGTTTCTAAACAGGAGTTAAAGGTTCTTTCTAGCTCTGGATATGTTAAATATCACTTGAGATAATGTGGTTTTGTGCTAGACTTTAAGCCACAGGCTCAAAAAAAGTATTTGGGACTCTGGGGAAAAGGAAGCAGAAGCAACAAAGGACAGAGGATTTTAAATCTAGGATAGTTCATGTCAATGTCGGAGTTTGGATGTATTTGTATGAGGTGCTTGAGGTTGGTGGTATCAATACATTGACACTCACCAAAGGTAAGAATTCTGTGTGTTCCAAAGAACACAGCAGAAAACAAGGTGGAGCTCTCAGAAGCCAAAGGGCAACGTAAATATTTTACAGCAGAAGACATCTTTTGTGCATATCTCCGGCTTGATCCACCTCACTTCAGGGCGTCTGAGAGGCACATTTACATATCACACCGCTATGCTCACTTAGTTAATTCCTAAAAATACGCAGCATCTTTGCAAGCTAGTTTTCCATGGCTATTGTTGCTCTGGGTCAGTGAGCCAGGCGTGCCGTCGACCTGCTGGGAGAGCTCTGATTACACAACTCCATCAGCTAATGTACAATACGTCAATATCACTTGTGACGAGTAAGTCATACCACGCTATTGGATGACAAAATTCAATGACCTTCATATCCCACATTAGATGCACACACATGTATCTGAACTGTCACTTCACTCATCTGTAGCGTACAGTGAACATGAGCGATGTGTTGTGTGTTGTCTACGTTAAGTAAGCCTTGATCAGGCAAACACACACACAGGAGACATGTCATTGTCTCCGGGCCAAAACAGAAACTGTCTAGACTGCCTTAAATGCCTGTTAGCTGTTTGCTGTGTCTGCTGAGAACACGGAGGCTGCGTTTCTAATGTACTCGATGTTGTCGGCGGTTCATCACATGCGGTGGACGTATACAGTCGATAATTTGCGGTCATACATACATTTTGAGTTCAGGTAGATTTAGCCATGGGGCAACAGTTCAATGGGGTTGTCGAGTATGGATGCCTTTTCTTTTCCTGTTTACTCAAACCCCATAATAATAAAGTTGAAATGGAGGAAGAATGGGCTTTGTCCAAATATCCAGTAACATAGTATCCCTTACCCTGCACCCAATTTCATTAATGTCTCTGTAAATAACATCCCTCTGGATATTCTGCCTTAATACCCTCTCACCACCCCTTATTTTGCTCAGCCTTTGTTTGTTTTTTTTCTCCTCCCGCTCACATTTCATTCCCCCTCACCCTATTCCCTCGGTCCTCTCCCCCACCTCTAACCCCTAACCCTCTCTTTTCTGCTTTTGCCCCAGGTCAAGTCTCCAACACTAGCGGGGCTGAGTAATGACTCTAACCGCACACTGACCTCCTCCGACTTTAACTTGCGGTGTTTGACCCCGGACCAGAGAGTGGAGGGGCTGCTGGCCTTCAGCAGCCACGACGAGCTGGACCGCTTCAACCAGGAAGCGCGGCACGGGAACAGACACCCCGAGCTGTTTGCTCTGTACCCACCGGCCGACGAGGTGAGATGTAGAGAGAGCTGCTCCTCTTGTGCTGTACTGTTATTACCAGTGCGTGTGGGAACCATGTGTGTAAAGGTTGGTCTGTCACTGTTGAGAAGACATACGTACCAAGATGTGGACTAACTCCTCTCCAATGTACACCGTGCTTTATGTTTTCTGCTCATCAGGTCATACGAGGTTGTCTCTGGTTTCTTTATATGCAGTCAATCAATATTGTTATGTTAACAACATTACAATCATCTTTTTACGATAGTAAATAATAGAGTAGTAATAGAAAACCTTCTTTGAAAGTATTTTTTTTGAAGTTGAAGTTTTGTTTATTGAGATACTGGATCACTGCATATCTTTGGATTTTGGACTGTTAGTCAGACAAAACAAGCTATTTTAAGACTTCACCTTGGACCCTGGGGAATTTAAATTTTTCTCAGTTTTCTGGCATTTTATCAACTAACTGATTAACAAGAAGATAATCTGCAGATGAATCCATTATGACATGTATTTGCACCCCTTCTCCCGCTGTGTTCCCTATATGAATGGACTTTTAAGTACAGGAAAAGTACAAAAAGCCTTAGAACAATCATAGACTCTAATATAACCACTATTAAGAGGCAAAATATGTCTTTAAAGAGCATCACCAGTTTACATCTCTCTTGCCTGTAAATTGATTTACTTCTTGTTAACACTTTAAAAGTTTTCCATTCTGTGTTTTTCTTTCATTTAATTTCACCTTAATTCATAAACACCAGTGAATCTTGTTTAAGATCCGAACTAAATCTCCTCCGAATGTAACGACTGGTCCATTTCGTTTTGCATGGCTTTGAAAACTTTCTCCGCTGTTGTGCTCCAGGAAGATGCAGTGGAGATCCGGCCCATCCCTGACTGCCCCAAAGAACACACTGGAGACCGCATCCTGATCCGATGCCAGGCCATCAAGTATGTCATATATTTTCATAATACTGTAGGAGGGTGGGGGGGATTTAAACAGCTGCCCTAAGTTGGACAAGGAGCCATCAGTTAGCTTGTGTTAAAGGGGAATTATTCCTACACCCCCTAGTTTATGAAAATGACCTTTTGCTGAAGCATTCAACATACAGTACATTCTTGTCTGTCACATCTGATCATGACTTAAAAGTCTGAGTCGTCGTTTCAAAAAGGCTCGCAGTAGATGTGACGGACAGCATGGGAGAGTGGAGGAGGGCTGAGCTGGACAGTGGCTGCTGTTCTTCTCCTGAAAACCCCCGTCCCTCCCTCTCTCTGTGGGACTTTGTCTCTTTCTCTTCATCTCTACCATTCATGCACACAAACACACACAGTTGCTCTGCATTTCACCCTCGATCTCACTCGTCCTTCTTGCGTCCCACAAAACTGCCAAATGTTTTAGTTGAACTCACGTCTCCTATTGCAGTGGTTTGGCAACTCCATCCCCTATCCTTTAACTCTCAGTTCAGACCTATTGTCACTTACTGTGCTACATCTTATACAACGATAATCTACGGGAATAGAAAAAATAGAATAGGATCGAAGTAAAAGGAATAACCGGAGCACTACTGTTGAGTATGTTAAATATCTGTTATTATTCACTGAGTAATGTGCTTTCCTCCTTGGCTTCACAGGTTTGAGGTTGACATTGAGCCCATATTTGCCACCATGGCCTTGTACGACCTGAAAGAGAAGAAAAAGGTAAGTCCTTACAATCTCTATCGTTGACTAAAAGCACGGCATGACTTACGTCCTGGAAACCTGTGTGACATGTTCACCTTGCCACAATACAGGGATGGGACAAAAATTACAAACCACTTACAGCACAATAGACCGGCAGTAAAAGCTAGTTTGGTGAGGCTCATTATGTGTGTTTGTTGTGGAGATAGTCAGAGTGTTTGGCCTACCTGCGACCACAGGTCCTCTGTTTTTTAAACTCTTTAACTTGAGTTATGACGGCATCAATGGGGGAAATCCCATCAAAGGTGATTCTTATTCATGCACAATCAGTGTAAAATTGTAACCAAATGGTATTAAAAATATCCAAACCTGCTCTCATTATCAAATTTGCCTTCTTAAACTGTGACAAACACATGATATGCAATGTTTCAGGTGTTGTTTGTTTACTACTTGTAGTCATAATCAGCTGAGAAACTCCAATTTATATAGTCAGAACATTTTCTATTTGCTCTATAGATATCAATCATACATGCATGTCTAATTTGATAGGAGACGGCTGCCATTTTCAGAAGGGAGGTTCAAAGGCAACATAGGTTCATCTTTAGGCCGTAAATCGTAGTTTTGATGGCCCCAAAAATGACAGATTTGAGTCAATATACCTATGATATCTTTGATTGAATTAAACATAATAGGTGTTGTATAAGGTTAAAAATGCCATCAAACTGGGATGTTCTGTTTGATTTGTGTTTCACGGTAGCTGTTGCATGCTGGGAGGTCTGCTAGTTTCTTTTGGCAGTCAACATCGAGGGATCAGTGTAATCTACAAGGTTTTACGTCTCATCATCCTCTCATATCTGCGCCCCTGGGGGGTCGTCATGTTTTTGGTTCAGTCGCCCATTTTGAGCCACGGCTGTTTGCGTGTTTTCTGTGGATTTACACAGCTGGATAGTTTTTTTTTGGGGGGGGGGTGAAGTGAAGGGACTGGAAGGATTTAGTTGGTACTTAAGTGCTCATGGATCTCTCAGATGGGAACGGGTTTTAGCCACCGGCCCTAGCCCTCTTCTCAGCGCTGCCCAGCTGCTTTCTAGCTTGTCTGCAGGATGGGCGGCTTTTAAGATGGTCCTCAGAGTGAGATGGGTGAATGCTCCATATTTTTGAAAATGGACTTCATATAAGCCGGTGTTGGGACAACACGAGCAGGATAAGCTTCCCGCTGTATGGAAAACTTTTGCCTAATATGTCAAAGAGAGCGCTGTACATGAATACTTTCAGTTCTGCTTCCATGAAAACGTAAATGCAGAAGAGCAGAGCTGAAGCGTTTCATTGTCATTCACTTAAAGATGAATAATTTTGATCACGTGTTAAAATGAAGGAGGCCTTTACAACATCCGGCCTTTCACATTAAGCGGAGACAGATCAGCCTGTTACAGAGCTATGACATGTGTCTCTGTCTGAGTGAAGCTTGTTTTATCACTTAGTTTTAATTGTGTTGGAACTGTGAAGCATTTGCTATTGACCCATTTACCCTTTCTCCAACTCTCTTCAGTACACTTCTTTCCTCTTCTCTGTCTCCTCAACAGTGTAGTAGTTTATTTGCCTCTTTGCTTTATTTTCTCTCTGTTTCCCTGCATCCTTTGCTTTCGTATCTGTATCCCATTGGGATTGTGCTTCTCTGTCTCTGTTTGCATGCTTTTTTTTTTTTTTTTTTCCAATCATTTTTGTTGTTTCACATCTGTGGAATGTGCAGCAGATGTTCGTATAATTCCATATAATACTTTAGTTATTAATCACGCCTCTCTGGTCCATCAGCCAAGGTACAGACGCAGGATTTGACCCAACAGGGGGGGGGGGGGGGGGGGGGGGGGCCTGTTTATGATATCAGATTCATGGATAAAAACAGACAAGTAGTTCTAGAGTAGACATGCAAACAGACAAATATGTCGTCACAGTAAAACGGGTGGAGAAATGTCAGCTTCTCTCCAAGGTTTACTGCAGGCATTAGTAACCTTCTTCCTGTTATTCTCCTACAAGACCAGACAAGCCTAGCGTTGCTGGACTGTGACTGCAGCCCGACGTCATAATGAGCGATCAGAACCGCAGCGTTTCTTTCATATGGGCAGTGGATACTTTCTCACTTTCAGCCGTTTCTCACTCACTGACGCAGTAACCTCAGGAAACAGAATAACTGCAGATTCATGGAGCTGCTTTGAAGAATGTTTGTGGGGAAAGGAGCTGACGTCTGTCCCAAACATTTGCATTTACCTGGCGCTTTTTAAAAAAAAAAAAAAAGTTGTTAAAGGGGTCGAACAATACGCAGCATCTTGCCACACAGTAGCTAACGTGGCAACAGTGGAGCGGTCGTAAGCGTGCCGCATTAGAAAATGTTAAGCTTTTATTCTGAAACGGTGTGCGTCAGTCAGTGCGGTCTGACAAACATGTCCTGCTTAAAAAAGGGCTGCGACATTCCTCGTTTCTCACTCAATCAAATGTTTTGAAGGTTTACTTTCACAAGTGAATGTGGTAAGAGTTGCGTACGAACGTGAACACTTGCACTTTCATCCGTTTCGTGAGAATATGAAGCATGATATGCTGTTTAACTCAGCTGGCTTTGATTATTGAGAAGCCATTTCTTTTCTGGGATTCCAAGAAGTCATGTGTCAGTATGAGGTGGACTCCTCCACAGCAGGCCTTTTGAGAAACTCTCGCTCTTGTGGTAAGTGTGCCTCGTGTTGACGTGACCGGGGTCATTTCCGTCACAGACTCTACGCTGGAGTTTTTGCTTTCTGGCTTGTCAGACCACTATTAACACAATTCAGATATAAAACCTAGAATTCTTTGCCGAGTCTGAAATGTGATCACAGTTACTGTTTTGAGGATTCCAGTGACCTAGCAGTCTGCTTTGGTGTGGTCAGTAAAACGGAGGTCCTTCGGGACGAGCAGAATGAAGGAGAGTGCTTCATGGCTTTCCAGTGAAAAGGATCACATGATCCACACCAGGCCAGGCCAGACCAGAACATATGGCTGTGTTCCTAGCCCACGGTCATTAGGAAGGCGAGTAGAAGACTACGTAAAGCCCCGTAGGCCGGGTTTGACTGTGTATTATTATATGGTAAAGAAAAGATCACTCCCTAATTGCACACATTCTTCACCGTTTTTTTTTTGTTTTTATTTTTCTCTGTGCTTGTCAAGATTTTTCAAAATTGAACGTTTCATACAAAAATAAATGGATGATGGAAAAAAAAAAATTATTTAAACAAAAAAATAATAAAAAGAAGGCGAGTAGAGAAACGGTGGAGCTGAACCGAACAGATGGTACTCCAGGATCAGTCCTAGGTTTACGTGAAACCAGTGTATAAACTGATTCCTGTAATCTTCATTTTGGAAAACATTGTGAGTGACATGCATTTTTTTTTATGCCACCTGTGTCTCCCTCCAAGATATCAGAGAACTTCTACTTCGATCTGAACTCGGAACAGTTAAAGAACTTCTTGAAACCTCACACTCCACACGTGGATCAGTCGACCCTGGCCCGATCGGCAATCTTCTCCATCACCTACCCGTCCCCAGATATCTACCTGGTCATCAAGGTAATAAAGAAATCCATAGCACCTATGAACAAAGCCTAACGACGGTATGTAGCCGAGGTAAAAGGATCTTTTTTCTTCCTGGCTTTAAATAACTTAGTCCTACTCCCAGATTGGTTTTAAATACCCTGTAATTCAGTTCAACGCTGCCTTTGTATCTCTTGCTCTTCAATAAATGACTTGTATATTTCCTAGTTTGCTCTAACGGCTCATGAGCTTCATGTGTGTGTTTTAGATTGAAAAGGTTCTCCAGCAGGGAGAGATCAGTGACTGTGCTGACCCCTACATGACGCTGAGGGAATGTGACTCTGCAAAGGTAACTCCAAACTAAATATTGCACTTTTTGTCTTTTACCGTCAAAATGCAAACATCTACTGTTATTATACTATGTTCTGAAAGTTTAAGGCATTTACTTTCATTGCATTCATTTGAAACAAGCAAAATAACGTAACTTATCTTTTGTTCTGTCAGAACAAGGACAAGCTTGAGAAGCTGCGAGGTCAGGCGGAGACGTTCTGCCAGAGGCTCGGTCGCTATCGCATGCCGTTGGCCTGGGCAACTGTTAATATCATGGAGGTCATCTCCACTGCAACGATAGACCGCGACGTCACCGACTCCGACAGCCTAAAAGGAGGTGTGTGCCTGTGTGCGTTCGATGACTAAGGTGTGCGTTTCCATAGATTGTCCGTTTATAGCTGTGTCCATTTTTTTTTCTTTTTCCAGGTAAATCCAGCAGCATTGACCGGAGGGCACAGCTTCCCAGGAGGAATTCTGAACGTTACAATACCATTGATGATCAATTTTGTAACGTGTCTGCCTTCAAACCTGCCACCATTACTATCAGCACCATCTTCAAACAGGTAGGACAGCTGCCCGCACACAAGGAGACTTTTATTTCCTTGAGATACAACATAGCTTGTCTCATTTTTTTGATCAAACATGACGTTCCATCAGGGTGTCGGAAATGTTTCCACCGTAATTACGTTACTGTTGAAACAATGTCTAATATTTCCGTATGTATGTATTTAATGTGTTTTTTTTTTGTTGGCTTGTGTGTGTCAGGAGGGAGATCGTTTGAGTGATGAGGATTTGCTCAAGTTCTTGTCTGAGATCAAGAAGACCTCCACTCCACAGAGGAGAGTCAAGACAATATCAGGTCATCTCTCTCATCTCGACACATTTTTTAAATTGAGGGAATACTTCTACACTATGGGAATTAGGTTTATCTGCTTTCTTGCAGATAGTTGAGGAGATTGATACCGGTCTCATGTCCGACTGTTTACATATGAAGCTGCAGCCGGTTAGCTTAGCTTAGCACAAAGACTCGACAAAGACTTTGTTACCTTTGGCCAGAGACAGACTTGCTGATTTCCCCCCATGTTTCTGGTTGTTATGCTAAGCTAAGCTAACCGGCTGCTGCCTGTAGCGTAATACTGAACAGACTGGTATTGTGCTTCTCAACTTACTCTCGGCAAGAAAGAGCATAAGCAGACTTCACCAAAATGTATAACTATTCCTTTACTTTTTATCTTTTCGGTTTGATTTTTGTTTTTGATTATGCAAAGAATTCAAATGACGTGACGTGATATCATGTGACGCATGCAGAAACTGACTTATCTTGTGTCTTCCAGGTTCCATAAAACTGGACATGTCTCCAGTCCACGACACGCCATTGGCATGTTTGTCCACTGAGCTCATCCCTCTGATACCCGTGGCTGAGAAGAACATCCGGCCAATCAAAGAAGTGCTGGAGTTCCCGTCCAGTGAGGTGTATGTTCCTCACAACATTTACAGGTGGGTTAGAAGGCATGATATATAACAGCTGTTCCACTGTTAGATATGGCATTTCTATATCCACAGATACTCAACACAGTGGAACGAAGGAAATAAGACTTTTTAAAAAATGAAATTCTAATCAAAATGTTTATATGTTTACTACACTTTCTGAGTGAAACTGTTTCCCCAAAACGTTCCCCTCAACAGGATGAAATCCAAACGAGGTTTTTAAACACAAATGATTCACAGCTTGCGGTGTAAACAACTTTGTTTCCTCTCACTGATGGTCTGAAAGACCAGAGGCAACATGAACAGTCACGCTGTACTCGTCACCTAAGAGCTGACACCGCTTTGCTCTTTCTAGTGTTGCGTCTATTTTTAGGCCCTTCCATCCAGGCTACCTGTGTAAATTTGGCCCGTAGTGGGAACAATGAGGAGGCAGCCTGTGTGAGCGGAGGTTTAAACAACACTCAATTCTGAAATGCTTTCGCTTGTAACGAAACTTAATTAACATCGTGTTTGAACAAGTTCCCCGCACGGTAATTACACCCCGACATTCTCTGAGCATTTGTTCAGAGGATTCTGCGGTATTTCCCTGTATTTCAGGTTTCGACAGATTACAGTCTAGTATTAAAACCACAGGTCTCATGAATTACTGGTTTTCTGGACTTTTGTCATCACCAAGATGTTGCTGCACAGATAGTGCCATCTAGGGATGTATATTGGAACTGCTTCATTTTATATACAGAAGGATTTGCATGATTCTTTTTAATGTATTGAGTAATCAGAAAGCCTCCTTGGCACCTTTTCCTCTCCCTATGTCAATGTAGGAACCTGCTCTATGTCTACCCGCAGAGGCTAAACTTTGTCAACAGGCTTACATCAGCAAGAAACATCACCATCAAAATGCAGTTTATGAGCGGAGAGGACCCAACCTGCTCTTTGCCTGTGAGTGCTGCTGTTTGTAAATCTGTGATCTGTGCACTTTAAAAACAGTGGCATTGATTGGTCCTAATGGTTCTTCCGCGCCCCCCCCCCCCCCCCCATGTCCATTCTCAGGTCATTTTTGGGAAATCAAGTGGCCCTGAATTTTTACAGGAAGTCTACACCCCTGTTACCTACCATAACAAGCAAGTACACATTATACTGTTTGTGATAGCTTCTTTTAGTCAGTCTCAGTCATTTTGTTTCTCCCTGACTCGCTGTCCCCCTCCACCCTCACCTCATCCCTGTTTTCCTCTGTTTGGCCTCCTCGATAACTCCCTACTTGTGTTGATTTATCTCCAGGTCCCCAGACTTCTATGAGGAAGTGAAGCTGGCTCTTCCAGCCCGTCTTACAGAGAGACATCACTTGTTGTTCACCTTCTACCACATCAGCTGCCAGCAGAAACAGAACCAGAGTGGCAGCTGTGAGACGCTCATTGGATACTCTGTGAGATTTTGTCCTTTTACTTCCCGACCATATTTCTAAAAAAAGTGCTAGCATGCTAATATTAGCATTGACCTCAAAGTACTGCTCTGCCTAATAACATCCTGTACGTGATGGATTACATGTCTAGAGGCTTGCTAAAACACGGACCCACAAATTAAACAAGTTCTGAATTAATTTAACATCAGAAAATGAACTTGTATTTAATATTTAAGTGCACACAGCTTACATACTAATTGTTCACTTTTTGTTCTTATCTAGTGGCTGCCCATAGTGAATAATGACCGACTACAGACTGGTCAGTTCTGTCTGCCCATTGTCTTGGAGCGACTTCCTGTCAACTATTCACTGCACACGCCTGAGGTAAACACATCTATTATATATATATTATGCATTTGTGTTTACATTTTAGACATACATTCTGCGTGTACATATCATGCTACTGTATGTAAAGGAGCCATTAGGTATTTGTGGAAGGCTATGGACATATTAAAGACTGAACACAGTGTCCCGTGTCTCTGTTGTGTAGAAACTTCCTCCCCAGACTCCTCCGGTCAAGTGGATGGAGAGTCACAAAGGAATCTTCAACCTCGAGGTCCAGGCCGTGTCATCTGTACACACACAGGTGAGTAGTGGTTGCACACAACAACACAACAGAGTAGTCTGTCATACACACACACACACACACACACACACACACACACACACACACACATAACACAACAAGTGTCCACTCTGCTGTAGTAAGATGTCCACCCTGAGGCGTCACGGGCATACTGTCTTTTTACACTTGTGTCTCTGTCTGTTTCCGTCATTGTTACTCTGTCGCAAGTACCGCACTGTAACAAATCATCTCTTTTCTGCACCAGGACAACCATCTGGAGCGTTTCTTCACCCTCTGTCACGCCCTGGAGGGTGGAGCGACATTCCCGCTGCGGGTCAGGGAGGAGAAGATTCCAGAGAACAAGCTGGAGCACGAGCTGAAGCTCAGCATCGTCTCCCTGTCCTCCTCCAGTTTAGAGCCGCTGGTCCTCTTCCTCCATCTGGTGCTGGATAAACTCTTCACCCTCATCATGCAGCCCATGGTCATCGCCGGCCAGACCGGTGAGGAGTTAGCTCATTTATCAAGCAGGGGCGTTAAACATTCCCTTGCTCCAATTGTCCCTCTTGGACTATATATATATATATATATATATATATGTATATATATATATATATATATGTATATGTATATATTTTTTATTGGCTAAATAATAAACAGATGAATCAATAATGAAAATAGTAGTTAGTTGCAGGCCTAGTTACACACCACTGTGGTACAGATTTGCAGACTGAAGACGTAAATGTTTGAGAGCAAGACATTTTTCTGTTGATCAACTTTCTGTTAACTAACAGTACTTATTCAAGTAATAACTACTTATTCAACAAATCGTTTTTAGCCCTTATTGACTGTAATACACAGCTCAATGTCAATGTTTTTTTTTTGTCATGATAATATTTTGTGTATTATAGGTCTAACATTTTTGGATGCTTGTTTATGTCTGCCCTACAGCCAATCTGGCCCAGATAGCCTTCGAATCAGTGGTGTCTATTGTCAACAGTCTTCATAACAGTCAGGAGCTGATCAGGGACCAGCAGGGTAGGAACAGCCTCTTGGCGACCTACCTTTACTGGGTGTTTCGTCTGCCTGATCCCCCTCGAGACATACAGCATACAGGTACTGTCATGATGATTTATAAATATTAACTTGTTCACTTTTTGTGTTTTTTTTTCCTTTTGGTTATTTGCTGTGATTATTTAATCTTTTTTTGTGTGCCCATGAATCTGTGTTCAGATCCAGGGGGTATACCATCAGCAGAGAGCCGTTACAGCACCATGGGTCGGGCCACAGCAGCCACAGTCGGCTCGATGCTCCTCCAATCCAGAATCCGCAGCAGCAGCAACCCTGACATCCCTGCTCCACACACTTCTGCTGAAGATGCTGAGGTCAAAAACATCCTCTCCGCCAAGGTACAGAGAGTGTCCCCCAAACCAAATCTCCTGAAATCTCTCTGTAAGAGAATTTATAGAAAGAAAATATTTGAGTGTCAGCTGAATTAAGCTCAGCTTTGGAAGGTTTTTTTTGGAAGTTATCTGCTGAATACCCATGTACACATAGAGGGAAATTAGCATTGACTTACAAAGTGTGTCATATAAATCTTGACAAAATTTTCACTGAAAGTCCATATTTCACCAGGCCAATGCACAGTTTTATTTATTTGACAAACTACACACACACACACACACACACACACACACACACACACACACACACACACACACACACACACACACACACACACACACACACACAAATATCCCAGCAGGCTTGCATACACACAACACATGTCATTTGCTATTCATCCCCACAGTACATTAGGTATTCTAATAGGCCACTAGAAGCCCACTCTAATGAATGCATCCATCACGGTCAATGTGATGGAACCTGTGTGTTTCTGTCTCCAGGGCCACAACAACCCAGGCAGCCGCATGTCCACCATTGTGGACTTAAACAACCACCAGAACTCCTCAGGAAGCACCAGACCCTCCAACAGAAAGGTTAGAAAAAAAGTTCTCCCTTTCTTTAACTTTTCCCCACCGTCATGGCGTGTGAGATGATACACTGCAGCTTCATGAATAAAGTTCGGAGCAACTTGTTGCAGACATTTGCATGTTGATTAGACATTATTAAATATGAATTAATGTATTCTATCCAACTGAGGCGTATTCAAATTTGAGTTATGCAACAATATGTTAGCAGTGATGCACAGTGAGATGTCCTGATATGAGAAAACTAAAGAGGAGGTGTAAAGCTTGCCATGATTTGAAATATCAGTCAGTTCAACTCTAAGTGTATTTAATATTTAATGTAGTTATTAATAAAGCATAAAACATCTCTACCGTAGTCTAATATAGCCAAGTTATAGCAGAGAACTGGTGATGTTTGAGTCCAGATATATGATTTAAATTGACACATGCTTTTTTTATAATTAAATATTTTATGGTTGTAGTTAAATATGTTAATATGTTGAATTTTAGGCTGATTTTAGGCTGAAGTGTTTAAATAATTGCTGTTTAAAATTAAACCATTCATTCACAGTGTGGAGACACGATATTGACGTTATAATAATTTAATTAAATAATGGTATCCATAGCATAACCGGGTATGTTTAGGAATTCTACTTCTTACTGCTGTGATTATGCATGTGTTCAACAACACTCGGAGCGTAAACATCCTACTGCAGTTTAATATGAAGAGACAGTTCCCTCTGCTTACCACCGGGTGGGAGTGTGACACTGAGAACCCCAATAATGGATTATGGTTTAATGTTTGTTCCTGTTCAAAGCTCATCCAGCATTTCAAATTGTATTCTTATTGATATTTGGTATAATACTTGCAGATGCTCTAATTAATGCTTTATTCCATTAGCTACCAGAGGGAGGTTGTGTCTCACCACAGTGTTTGTATTTTCTGTCTTGCAGCAGTTTCACGAGGAGTTGGCCCTGCAGATGGTCGTCAGCACCGGGGTCTGCAGAGAGAATGCATACAAATATGCCTGGTTCTTCTTTGAGCTGCTGGTCAGTGTGCTTTTTAAAAAAAAAAGTAAAATCACAGAGGGGGTTTCTTTGATTGACACACAGCTCTAAGAGGGGACAAAGTAAGGACTGCTTAGGGTGTTAATACTAAATGGATGAAGCAATAAAAATAACTCTCACAAAACAATACATGACCTCGTTGCCACACACAGTAAAAGATAAATGATGTTTTTATTGTCTGTGGAACAAAAGGGCTTTTTTTTTTTAAATCACTCTAGTCTGTAATTTATCAAGTCACTTGGCAATTTATCACCGTTTTGGAAGTGTGTCATCACTCACAATCACTCTCATCCCTTCAGTTCATTTCACATTTCTTTCTTCAATAACTTCGAAATGCTCACTTTAATTTTAAAAAGGCATCTTTCTTATTTTAATGAAAAATTAGGATGGAAGATGATGATAAATAATCAAGGATCGCTTTGTTATTATCAGGTCACGGTCTTTATCAAATCAGCTTTGCGTCTGTCAGGTTACTTGAACAAATTCTTGATTTACATGCACATTCATCACTCTTGCTTTCAATTACCATGCATTTCCATGATTTTCCTGATTCACATTTGGTGTGTGTGTGTGTGTGTGTGTGTGTGTGTGTGTGTGTGTGTGTGTGTGTGTGTGTGTGTGTGTGTGTGTGTGTGGACGTGTGCTTTGCCCTAACAGGTGAAAAGCATGGCTCAGCATGTGTCTCATCTCGACAAGCACAGTGTCCCCCGGAGGAGCCGCTTCTCTGACCGCTTTAAAGATGACATCACCACCATTGTCTCCGTGGTGACTGCCGAGATTGGCACCATCCTCGTCAAACAGCAAAAGGTGAGGAATGTGACGACGACAATGATGGCAACACATTTCGCTCATCAATATTTCAGTGAATCAGACGAGTGTGAAAGTCCTCAGTGCATCTGCGTTCCTCCTGTTCTCCTGGGCTTTGGTAGAAGCAGCTTCAGCCTTCCTTCACATGTTGCCGGTGTCCTCCAAACAACAGGGAGCTAGAAGTGCTAATTATATTTACCTCTGTGGTATCAAAAGCTCAGCTTTCACTGCTAGATGCTTGGCAGGATGCGCTCGGTGCCTCTTACTGATTGTTGATTGTTGTTTTTTAGGAAGTAGAGCAAGCGGAGAAAGTCAACATCAGCCTGGCCTTCTTCCTCTATGACCTGCTGTCTCTCATGGACCGAGGATTTGTCTTTCAGCTGGTGAAAAACTACTGCAACCAGGTAGAACAACATCGAGTACAAACCAAAACCTTTTCAATATGTGTTTTAAAATACATGAATTCAGGGAATTGTTAGATTCTGAGAGAGGAGTATTATTTAATTATTTTAGAGATTCCTTTTGCTCTATTTCCCTTCTAGATGTCAGCAAAGAGTGTGTCCATGCCAACACTGATCAGCATGCGTCTGGAGTTCCTGCGAATCCTGTGCAGTCATGAGCACTACCTCAGCCTGAGCCTCTTCTTCAGCAGCCCTGCCTCTGCTCCTGCCTCACCTTGTCCCTCCATCTCCTCACAGGTCTGCCCACTTGTCATTTGAAATTTGCATTCATGTGTATTTGTAATTCAGGGATTCAGGCGATTGTTTCGTCGTTGACCGTAAATACAATAATCTGATAAAAAAAACGACATGCCTGGCAGGTCACAGTTTGACTCACAATCTGTAAGGGTTTATCCTTAGACCCTCGGTTTGGATGAGGATTATCATCATGGCTGCAATAAGAGAGCAGTGTAAATGTTTGGGCCCTCGTGCTTTTACGTTTGCCATTTAAGAGAAAATCATCTACGAAAGTACGAATATAATGAGTGCTAAAGAGAATTGAAAAGGGGAGTTGAGGGAGTCATTAAATCGAGCAGATGAGATTAAATGGGATTCAGTTTAAAAAAGAGCTATTTGAAAAGTGCTTTACTGTGCATTAAGGAAAAATCGTAGCCATATTATGTTCCCGCGCCTCTCATCGTGTCTGTCGCTGCTTCATTTCATCTCTCCATTCAGAGCTCCAGCTCGTGTAGTTACCAGGAGCAGCAGAGGATCTTGGGGCTGTTTGAGCTTTCTCAGGAATTCAAGCAGCAGCACTACCTCACCGGTCTGCTGCTCACAGAGCTCAGTGCCGCCCTAGACATGGAGTCAGAGGGGTATTGAAACATAGACACCTTCAAGTCTTTACCTCCTTATTGCTTTGTTTTTACCAAGCTATTCTCTCTGATTTCTTTCAAGGCACAAATGAAAGAAAAGCACAGAGTCAGACTTATAAACATACATGTGAATAATTACTTTTGATGTGGACACATTCCAATAAATATAACAGCATCACATCCAAACATGCCAAAAAAATTGTATACAACCTCTGTATGTACTTGAATCCTGTGTACTTGCAATGTCATTGGTGGATTCAATGAAACTTTGTGTTGACAGGGGAAAAGTCCAGAGAAAGGCCATCAATGCCATCTACAGCCTGCTGTGTTCCCATGATCTCGACCATCGCTGTAGTAAACCTGAAATCAGAGCCAAGATGGCTGCCCTCTACCTCTCCCTGGTGGGGATTATCATTGACTCCACCAACTATCTGGACTTTACTGGTATATATACACACACAAGCACACAAGCGCTCTGAGACATGAATTGCATACGTGCTCATTCAATTCAACGGTGAAGTCCTTGTTGATCCATAAAGTTCATGTCATCTTGTCATTTCACGCTTAGACATATATAGTACATATATAGTTATTCATGGTACACTTCAGAGTTGGTGAGGTGGTCAATTTAAACTTAGTTTATTAGTTTCCTCTAGTCATCAAGGTGTCTCACCCACTGTTTGGTACGAAAGCCCTGAGAGGCAAGTGAGAAAAAAATGGAAGTGCACCACTACCACATGTTCTATATAGGACTAAAAACATTCATGAGTTTTATTTTACATGCTAACACACAGTGTCGAATCAGTAGCTGGTTCCCTCCAAAGTTTCCTTCAGGATAGCTGGCACTCAGTTTTTCCCCTCTGCATTCACGTGAATATGGTGTATAGAAAGTGTTCAATCATAATTGTCGTGGTGCCAACGTTACCTGAAGGCAACGTTGTTGAGGAAGGTCCTCAGCCTTCTTTGTGACGCTGTCACTCATGATGACGCGCCCCTCTCAGTTGAAGCCACGCCCCCACGCTAGATCAAGGTCAAAAGTCTGAACTAAAAAAAACGATTTGAAACCGAAAAAAAGAAAATTTGAATCTGAAAATATAACATCTGAAACTGAAAAATACAAGACCTCAAATATCAAAATATATATGAGGGTGAAACATGAAAAAAATAAATGTATTCAAAAAAATTCCAGAACTGAATCAAAATTATATTCAACCCAAAAAAACTTTTCATTCACTTATTTTTATTTTGAATAGATTGCTGTATTTTATATATTTTTATAATTTGGTGCTCTATAATTTTATATAAAATTGTATCCATTATATAAAATTGTATCCATTAACCATAACTTGAACTTTCAGGTTCAAATTATTTTTTTCAAATGATCAAAACTTTTGACCTGGATTTAGCTCCATACAGCCCTCTCTTCTCCCACATCATACGTGAGCCCTGTTTGTCTCCGTAGTTTCTGATTCGCGCGGCGGGAAAAACAAGACGGGCGGACCCGAGGATGACCTTGAAAATGTCCCACCCATCAATCAGTCTGTTGCCATGGCGATTGCCGGGAACCCCTTCAACACTCTGGGACGGAATGCACTCGTCTCCATGGCATCCATGGTAAAATTCTGAACTAATTCCTTAATGACGAAATGATAACTGATTGTAGTGCGCTTTTTATTATTTTTAAAAGTTCAAAAGTGCACGTGCCTGTGATTGTGTCTGAGAGTATTGTGCCTCCTAACAGGTGAGCTGCACTGAGGTGGATTGATTGGCTGTCAGAGCCACACACACACTTCATCCATCCTGAAAAATCACACACACACACACACACACACACACACACACACACACACACATACACATGTCTGCGGGAGATGGTTTATGGAAAGGCATTGCCATCATAAGTGAACAGGGCCGTCCTTCCTGACAAACACATCCATCAAGTGTAGCTACAGCAACAACACAGGCACTAAAACTGAACGCTGCCATTCTCTCTCTCTCTCTCTCTCTCTCTCTCTCTCTCTCTCTCTCTCTCTCTCTGCTTCTCTCTCTCTCTCTGCTTCTCTCTCTCTCTCTCTCTCTCTCTCTCTCTCTCTCTCTCTCTCTCTCTCTCTCTCTCTCTCTCTGCTTCTCTCTCTCTCTCTGCTTCTCTCTCTCTCTCTCTCTCTCTCTCTGCTTCTCTCTCTCTCTCTCTCTCTCTCTCTGCTTCTCTCTCTCTCTCTCTGCTTCTCTCTCTCTCTCTCTCTCTCTCTCTCTCTCTCTCTCTCTCTCTCTCTCTCTCTCTCTCTTTCTCTCTCTCTCTCTCTCTCTCTCTCTCTCTCTCTCTCTCTCTCTCTCTCTCTCTCTCTCTCTCTCTCTCTCTCTCTGCTGCTCTCCAGGAGATGAATCAGTCCCTTGTATGTTGTTACATGAAATACTGTTGCGGAAAAAACGATTTTCACACAACTGAGCCATCGGCCTGGTATCCATCACAAATCCAAACATGGCGCTTGTTCCACATTTTCAGGCAGTTCCCCCTCAAACAACGTCAGCGACAGATATGTTTTTTTTCTTTTCACATGAAGCTTTATTTTCAAATAAACAACTGATATAACTTGAATATATGCCACAAATATTTGATGTTGGTTCCGGTGAGCTTCACTCTCGCTCTGCTGTGAAACAGAGACCTGGAAACCAGGTTCTAGGTGGGACAGCAGAGCTCTAGGAGGTTAATGGCTACATTCATCAAACCTGCCACACAGTGCAGCAGCAGTAGCCCCCTATAGTAGCGATTCATTCATCACACGAATGAAGGTAAATTAATCTGCAGTAGATTTAAGGCCTATTAAGATGGGGGAAGAGAACCATACTTCACTAAAGCCCGTGTGGAAAGAAGTGGCCGGCCATGTCTGTGGTTTAGAGAAAGCTTGTGAATGATACACCGTTGGTTTGTAGGATACACTTGTTATACACGCTGTACGGTTCAATGGGTAGAGCAGGAGACCACCACTGACAGTGTCATCAATGTTTCTTAGTGAGAGTTGTCTATGATAGAAATCTATGACCATTAAAGGACGTTTACACAGATTATTTTTTTATTTACCTCTGAACACACTGGAATTCTTTCATTTCTTTTCTGCAAAGTAACTTGTTGATTTTTTTGTGTGTGTGTGTGTGTTTCTGAGTGAGTGTCTCTTAGTGTTCAGTGAGAGCTACATTATACCGTATCATACCGCGTGTCTCTCTCCTCTCCTCTCCTCTCCCCAGCAAGGTAAATCCGTAGCCACCCTGGCAGCAGACACCAGTCGCCACCTGTTGGCGTGTTTCCTGTGGGTGATGAAGAACGCTGACAGGAGTCTGATTCAGCGCTGGACCGTGGATATGCCTCTCTCGCAGCTCAACAAGCTGCTGGAGCTGCTCACTATCTGCGTGTCCTGCTTTGAGTACGGGGTCAGTTTGCTCAGTTATCAACTTGTTTTGCATCGGTGCAGATGCAGCAGCCTTTTCAATTCATTTTAGTTCGTATGTTGTTTAGATAACATTTATTAGCTAATAAATCACCGTATTTAACTATCGCACTTTGCATCAGGGACGTCAGGGCATCATGTGTATTAATCGTACAGAACTTAAGGATGAATGTTAAAAGTGGATGCACTTATGTGTAGCTGGTGGACATGTGTTTGTAGGGTAAGCAGAGCGGTGACAAAGTGAGCACCCAGGCCTTACAGAAGTCTCAGCAGGCCAAGCTGCAGCTGGAAGAAGCCCTGCTGAGGGGAATGGGAGCCCGCGGGGAGATGATGAAACGAGTCGGAGGTGTCGTATCTCCTCTCTTGGAATTGCTTTTCTTTAATATTTCAAAGTCTGCATTTTCTGCAGTATTTCAGAGTTTTGAACTGGAACGACCTAGTGAAAAACTAGTGAATGTTATCGGTGTTTTATAAATGTGCGGTCAGCGAGTCACTGTCGGTGTTTCAGGTTACGCAGTATATGCTTAGGTTAGCATGTTAGTCAGGAAACCTGTGTGTACTAGACCAGGTAAATGTTTGATTATTGGGAAAATATAGCTCTAAATGTGGAAAAACTTCATACAAATGATCTAATTTAATTGTTGCACTGAAACACATTTACATACAGTTTTTGTCATAAAACATAGTTAATCTTTTAGAATGCAAGGATTACTATTATACAGTTTAGTATATAACCTGTATTCAAGTAAACATGCATGATAGTTTTCTCACTACCTGATTTCTTCACATGATAAGTTTCTTTTGAATCCCTCACAGGAATTGATAGGACGATGGGTCACAGAGAGAACCTCCGATGGAGGAAAGACCTCACTCAGTGGAGACAGACCAACGACAGACAGGATAAGTAAGTTATTACTTCAGCGTCTGCCTTCAGATGTTCAAGGTTTCCCGTTTTATCAGCGACCGTCGGTCTTTCTCGCTCGCTTTCTCAGTGTTTTTGTGCTTTCTTCTCTGAATATCTGCCTTATTCTCGCCGTGTTTCCATCAGGACTAAAGCGGAGTTGGACCAGGAGGCTCTGATCAGCGGAAACTTAGCCACAGAGTCTAACCTTATAGTGCTGGATCTGCTGGAAACCATTGTTCAGGTCAGACTCTAACCTACACTCATGCAGTATCTCAACACTGTATAGAAAATTAAAACATGAAAAATGTCATGTGGACCATTTGCAATTTGGTAATAGATTGCACTTTATTCTAAGGTTTTTTTAATATGAGTCCTGAGAGATTTTCTTTCATCAGCTATACATTTGCATGCATTATTAAAATACCAACAAAGTTCCTGATTAGGTGTTTAACTAAACCCTGATCTGCTTTCTTGCTGTGGGAAACATTATGTCTGTCCAAACCAGAGTGTTTATCACTCAGTGAATTACCATTAAACAGAGTAGAAAATGTTTTTTTTTTTATTGCTGTGAATGAACATACCATTAAATTAGTCTAATAAGTGAGCACGGCATAATATACTATCCACACATGAAGCATATCTGTGTAGACTGCTTGTTGAACCATGTTGAGTTGCTCATTTTTGAATGCTCCCTGTCCAGGCAGTGCCATTGGCTGAGTGTAAGGACAGCGTGGTTGGCGGAGTGTTGAAGGTGTTACTTCACTCCCTCACCTGCAACCAGAGCACCACTTTTCTCTCTCACACCTTCAGCACACTCAGAGCGCTCGTTGTCAAGGTAGTTTCATGTTGACGTGTGTGTGTGTGTGTGTGTGTGTGTGTGTGTGTGTGTGTGTGTGTTGGTGTGTTTACACGAAACACTATCTGTGTCTAAATTAAAATGTTCTTATTTACTCGTGGGGGTGGCAAACCGTTGATACGAGCCAGAATAATTCATGTACATATATCCGCGTGTGTCGGTGTATACCTGTTTTAATACGTCTGCATACGCGTGTGCAGTTTGGGGACCTGATGTTTGAGGAGGAGGCGGAGCAGTGTGCGGACCTGTGCCAGAAGGTGCTTCAGTACTGCAGCAGCCCCGTCGATGAGAACAGGAGCCAGGCCTGCGCCACCCTCTACCTCATCATGAGATACAGCTACAGCAATGCCAGCGTAAGGGCACAATCTCACACACACACACACACACACACACACACACACACACACACACACACACACACAAAAGATGAGATGATCCCGTGTATGTGTTCCAATGGGTTGTCAGGATGCACAGACACAAAGAAACACACACACAAAGCAAATGTCAGCCATGTGTTACCTCCCTGTCAGATAAAACCTTATCCAACATCTAAGCTTGCAGAAGAAATTGCATTTATGTCGGATCAAATATAATTTAAGTGCACATGAAGGCTCAGAATTGCTTATGATACATGTGCTCTTGAACACACATCGAAGCGGGGAGTCTGTCACACACATCTCAGCCTGTCTTCTCCACTTTTCCTCTCCTGCTCGGCTTTAATGTCTTTTCTGTGTCTATTTTGAGCGTGCCGCAGAAAGTTTCTGCTGAAGGATGTGTCTCTGAGTCGAGAGCACAGAGATATGTCACTGTCTCCCCGTGTTCCAACCCCTCTTAAACTAATGACAGGCAGACCTGTGTGTGTGTGTGTGTGTGTGTGTGTGTGTGTGTGTGTGTGTGTGTGTGTGTGTGTGTGTGTGTGTGTGTGTGTGTGTGTGTTTCAGTACATATGTGTGCATGTGTAGGTTTATGTGCCTCAAGGGCAGAGAGAGAGTGTGAAAGGAGCTGAAAGGAGGAAATCACGATAGCGATAGAGTGTTTTTGCCAGAGGTGAGACAGACAGTGACGGAGGGAAATAAAAAAAAAAAAAAAAACGAGAGACAGATCTGAAGGAAGGAAGGAAGGTTTAGGATAGAGTATCTTCTTTCATTTTCCCTGCTAGTTCGATAACTGCTGTTGCAGTCGATATTTCCTGTGTTTACAGTCTGTACACTTTAATGAAAGTCAGACGCCAGCTTGTGGGACACACACACACACACACACACACACACACACACACACACACACACACACACACACACACACACACACAGTACGTACAGTTTAGAGAGAGTATTTCCCATCTGCGTGTCCCAGCGTATGTTTGTTTATATGGTGTATACAGACGGAGCTGTGATCTGAATTAGCGTAGCAGCCGTATGACTCATTCATTCAGAACCTCCACCTCTTCCTTTTTGTTTATGTTTTCCTCCATTCATCCGCCCTTGTCTTCCTCTCTGTGTGTCACACACACATCTTTCACTTTAATTTCAGATTGTGGTAATGAAAAAAAATAAAAAGAGAAAAATACCAGGCTGTGTTTTCTTCCAAAAATAAAAAAATAATAACCAAAAGCAGATACCTGTGGTTGAATCTTGTCTAGTTATGAAACAGTTGGAAAGAAAGCCATGAGGCACATGAGAAAGACAAAGAGGGTTGTGTGTTGACTTAAGCTATCATTTAGGGTACTTTTGAGCGCACACACACACACGCACACACACGTACACACACACACACACACACACACACTGAGTTAGAGGGCAGTGATGGGTGGTTAGGCTTTGGCTCCATGCTCAGTTGAACAGAATGGGGCCGTAGAGATGATCCATGGGTGATTATGTCTCTGCTAATGGGAGATCATTTCCCGCTTAGCTGGTCATGCTGGAGATAGATGGGACTTCACACATACACAAGCATCACTCCCGCTCACACATGCGCGCACACACACACACACACACACACACACACACACACACACACACACCTCGCTGTGGAGGACGGAGGGGCGTTTGTCAGTTATGGTGGACAGGTAGTGTGAAGAATGGAGAGACAAGGAGAGGGAGTTGGCAAGGAGGGGAGAGAGGACAACAAAACAGCTTCCCAATTATTGCTTAATATCCTTTTGCAGTTGTACAATAACATATCTGTTACAGCTGTCGTGTTCTGCCAAATGGCGATAAATAACTGAAATGAGCCGAGTACAAGCATAGTGTTTCCAACGACACCGTATTGCATGACTCGGAAAGATTTGGATACGTTTTCAATGCACATTAGAATATCTTTTTAAACAGTCAACAAAGTACACATTTGTATGTATTTATATGTATTCCATTGGTTTATTTAGATATTGTATTGTAGGGAGCTTGAAGGTCAGGTTGAAAAGGGTTGGTTGTATTACTAGAAAGGAGTCAAAATGTTCAAACCGTAAATATTAATATGTAAAAAATATTCAGCCTGCGGCCCCCTGTGTCTTTTGCCAGAACTTCTCAAGAGTGAAGATGCAGGTCACCATGTCTCTGGCCTCGCTGGTGGGCAAGTCCTCAGACTTCCAGGAGGAATACTTGCGACGCTCACTTCGCACCATCCTGGCCTACGCAGAGGAGGACACCGAGATGCAGAACACCCAGCTGCCCTCGCAGGTATAAAACACGACGGCGCTACGCTGCTGACGCTGATTGGATGGTAGCCTCACGCCTGCTGCTTGTGTTTGTCTGTGATTTCAGGTGGATGAGCTCCTAAGAAACCTGAACAGTATTTTGTCAGACACGGTGAAGATGAGGGAGTTCCAGGAAGATCCCGAGATGCTGATGGACCTCATGTACAGGTGAGACGCACCATTAACATTGAAAGGCTGCCTCTTTGTCTCTCCCTGTCAACACTGTCTCTCTCTCTCTCTCTCTCGCTCTCGCTCTCGCTCTCGCTCTCGCTCTCGCTCTCTCTCTCCTGTCTACTCTCCTTCTCTCGTCACCCTGTGGCTTCCCTCTATTTTGTGCTGCTGGTTCCTATTTCTCTGTGGTCTGGGCTGTTTTGTCTCTATTTGGTGCCCTCACTATGGAAACCATGTGGTAGCAGTTTAGTCTCCTGATCTGGCTTTGTGTATATGCAAATGCAAACTGTGTTTGTGTGTGTGCGAGTACGAGGCGAGTGTGTGTTTTTGAGAACACGAAGGGGAAACAGTGGGACAAAGAGAGCATACATGTGCTGTGTGTTGATTTAGGCACTTTACCTCAACATGCCCTAATGCCACTTACATGTGTCATTTATCATGCACCTCTCTGTTTGGGTTGTGGGCCCAGTCACCTGGTGAGTGTTTGACGACTGCACAGAACGAGCCGTTAGCTTTACACACTTACCTCGACTCACCCCGACGTTTACCTCCGAGCTCCCGAACACAGAGGTCATTGACGCACAAGACATTTGGTCTCCAGATGTCTTGAATTCATTTGTATGGCACGGTGACTCACCTGCTTTATAAATACATTCATTCAGAGCGTTTCAGATTTATTCCCATGCTGTTAGGCTAATGATTATTCATGTGTTCCGCGAACAGGAAAATATTTTCCATATTTATTTTTTTTTGTTGCCCATAAAAACACTAAACGACCCGATTGCTTTCACGGCTGCTGTACTTACTCTCATGCACACATTTTGTTTTGAGATATTCACTCTTTATATGGCGACTTTTATTTATTCCTGTACTGTAGTAAAAAAAAAAAGCTGTCGGGGTGACATCATGGTTCAGCTGACACATTCTATGGAGTGCAACATTTCATTCTAAAAGGGTCTAAAAAAAGAAAAAGCATAAAGCTTAACCTGTAGTGGTGCAACGGATCACAAAACTCACTGTTCAGATCGTATCACGGATCAGAGTCGTGGATTGAATCTCAGATCAGCACAAAATAAAAAAAAAAAGGGAGCAAATATAACTTTTAGAGATCCCTGATTCCGTTTTTTTTGATGATCCATATTGGCAGATACAGATCCCTTTGTTGCTTGATTATAGCAGTTGGTCTACAAGGCTCCGGACTATTTATTTTTTTTAAACCGCTCTGAAGTCTGTGAACTACTAAACATTCTAAATATTATCCTTTTGTTTTGTTCTAGTAATTTATAGGCTTTTTTTTCTTAATAAAAACACACAATTCGAGTGATAAGGAAATAAAAGTTGGTGTTTTTTAGTAGTTTTAATGATGTATTATAAGCTGCTTAGAGCTAGTGTAAACAGCTCATAATTCATCTCTAGTATCTACTCTTGTTGTGAAAACGTCTCCTTCAAACAGCTGGATGTATTCAAGTTCCTCACCAACACTACATTTTACGAGATTACATTTGAACACATCGTAACGTTACAATTTACCTTCGCCCCAATGCTCATTTTCTCTTAACGGAGCCTTAATGCATCGTAATGGAACTGAATGGAACCTTTGTTCTCCTGTCAATTTAAACACAGATTGGTTGTTATCAATTCAACATGATCAGAGATCGGCGACTAGAAAAGCATAAATGCCGATATGTCCTGATCGCATAGTTTACTGAATGCTGGCCGATAACAATCGTCAGTAAAACTGTATTTCACACTGTGATGGTTAACGTTAAACTGTAATTAATACACTTTTTGGTTTTCTATACAGTGTGTTTTACTTATAGTTAATTATGTACATTTATCTCTACTTTCTTGCATTAGAAATGCATTTGGCCTTTGTTGCAGTTGAGACTATTTGTCTATTTGTCTCTGGCATATGCCAAAATATATCAACATAAATGCGTCATGCCTGCAGCACTTGATTTAGTTATTGCTTTATTGTTTGACAGTGTTCTTAGTCTCTTGTGTTTGTTGACCAGTAGATTTGTCTGTTTCTTTGCTGCCTTCTTTGCCAAGTCTGTCTTCAAAAGGAAATGTTCAACTCAATTTTGCCTGGTCAAATAAAGGAAAGGAAAGAAGAAAACGCACAACAATAGCCTCCTTCTCTTCCCTCCTCAGGATAGCGAAGGGCTACCAGACGTCTCCTGACCTGCGTCTGACCTGGCTGCAGAACATGGCGGAGAAGCACAACAACAGGAAGTGTTACACCGAGTCGGCCATGTGTCTGGTCCACGCTGCTGCCCTGGTGGCCGAGTATCTCAGCATGCTGGAAGATCACAAGTACCTACCTGTTGGCAGTGTCACCTTCCAGGTAGAGAACCCAGATACAGATAGAAACACCAAATTAGCACAAAAAAAAAAACATGTCTAGACTGAAAGAAGGAACAGTTACAGCCACAACGAATTAAGCATTCAGCATTTGTTTGTTGTGACTGTTGGTTGTTTTGTTGAACAGAGGCAAATCCTTCCTCTCTCAACACACCACATCACACATCTCCTCACGGATTTCTTCCAAATTTGGCTGCGTGTGTCCAGAGGGGGGAGCTGTACTCTCAAAACGTCAACATATAAATATGGTCCCCTGGTTCCACTGCTTAACACAACGCCTTTGAAGTTGAAGGATTGGGGGGGGGGGAAGGGGGGGGGGGCGGCATATGTGCTCCAGTGGGAGAAGAACAGACTGTTCCCCCGAACTGACAACAGAGTTCTAACAGTGACTGTGATGATGGTGTTATCGATGAGCTGTGTCACACACGCTTTGGTACAGGACACTCTAACCTGCAGCAGTCAGCAGGTCATTGATTGGAGGCTCATCAAATTAGTTCCATTTCCCACTGTAGGACATCTCCTTTTTAAAGTCAGCCATGAGATTGATTATTTGATTAAGAGGGCTAATTGATTGATTAGCTGACTGATTTTCTCCTCAGAACATCTCCACCAATGTGCTGGAGGAGTCGGCGGTGTCGGATGACATCCTGTCCCCGGACGAGGACGGGGTGTGTTCGGGACGCTACTTCACCGAGAGCGGCCTGGTGGGACTGCTGGAGCAGGCTGCCGAGCTCTTCAGCAACGTGAGACCATGAAGCTGCACTCGTGTTTATGACATTGATGTTTCATAAACATGAGTTTATGAAACATAAACCACATTCAGGCAGTCCCAAATTCACACTACATACTAATCACATTTTAATATATATATATATTTCCTATTCTATGTGTTATTTTTAGATAAGGCATTAAGGTGGACCAAACTGTACTTAACCCACAACCATAGAGTAGGTTTAATGCAGTAACTATCAACTTAATAGTTAACAGTAAGAGTAATCAGCGTTATTAGTATGGAACTGGGATACAGTAATGTTTGCATCGTTAATGTTCTGAATATTCTTAATACATATTGGGGCTGTCCTAGCATAGAACATTTGTTAGAATCAAATATTTCCTCTTTGTATGTTGTGTGTGTGGTCGCGCTAACCAGCAGTGGTGGCTGTCTCATCAGGGTTGTCTCTTCGAGGCCGTGAACGAGGTCTACAAGGTCATCCTACCAGTCCTAGAGGCTCACAGGGATTTCAGAAAGCTGGCATCCACTCACGACAAACTCCAGAGAGCCTTTGATAACATCATTCAGAAGGTAAAACCCAAACGGCACTGCAGGGGCCGCTTCATTTATTCAGTTAAGCTTAATGTAGAAATAAGTAAGACAGTGAGGCATTGTGTAGAACGATCTATGGCAGAATGGAAATGCATTTTTTTTTAAAAATCAGTTGGTTACTTATATTTTATGTATTCAGTATCTCTTAAGGACGCAAACTAATGTCCTTTTGGAATGACTTTACAATAACTAAGATGCTTGAAAAAGACAATAAATACCATTGTTGTGCTCAGCGAGAAGATTTGATGGCTTACAGAAAACATCAAATGTTTTGAATAAACTCTTCAAAGTGTTCTTCATAAAAGGCGATTAAACCATAATGGGAAAGAATATGTTACTGATGTCACAGTGATTGGACAGTGATCTAAAATCTCCTCTCTGCTTCCCTCCAGGGCCACAAGAGGATGTTTGGAACCTATTTCCGGGTGGGTTTTTATGGGGCCAAGTTCGGTGACCTGGACGAACGGGAATTCATTTACAAGGAGCCAGGGATCACACATCTGCCTGAGATATCACACAGGCTGGAGGTACGACAGAGGAGAGTGTGTGCGTGTGTGTGTGAACTGATATGCATGTTGTGGATTAATGTGTAATTGATGTGGAGTGAAAAGGGAAGATGGTGCCTGGCTGGACTGGTGGAATCTCATAATGACTTTGAGTGGAACAGAATGAAAGAATGCAAGACTCACAGTCGTCCATCTGTTTTCAGTGAGTTTGTAGAGAGAACACTTGGCATTCCTTTAAAAGGAGAAATAATGTCACGAAGAGTAATACAATGTCAGCCTCACTCTTGAATCAGTGAAGTCAATGAATCGGTTGTTTAATGACATTTAATGCTTCGTAAGTGTTCTTTTAACATTTTACTTTTCAATGAATGACATTGGAATCTGTATGATATTTGCATAAATGTCATGAAAGACTATATTATGCACTACACTGTATGCTAACGACACACTTTCGCCCACTCCTAGAACTTCTACAGTCAGTGTTTTGGAGAAGACGCTTTGGTGATGATCAAGGACTCGACACCAGTGGACAGAAAACAACTCGACCCCAGCAAGGTAGGTGACCACACCCATGATCCAGCTGGTTGAGTTAATCTTTGCATTGCCATATACTAATTATGTTACTAATAACATTTGATAAATATGTATGTATGTATGTGTATATATATGATGTATAGAGTATGCGATGTTGGAGCTTACTAAACTCAAAAAAAGTATGCATGCCTAAAGTAGACATCATACATGTATGGTAACAACTTATAATGTATATTATTTATAGATCATGACAATTTGTGCTTAAATCAACATTCCTGACCATTTTTACTGCCATTTCCGCATCACTTTTATATTATCTTGTATAGGTTAACCAGTCGTTTTTAAAGAGAAATGCTTTTGATAAATCATAACTTTGTTTTGTGCACGTGCAGTAAAACAAGCACAATGTAGGCTACAATTCTTAGAACAATAGGAACATTCAGGCTGACTCGTGTGGCTCAACAGTGTACTGCAGATATAAATATGAAATAAAAGACTGGAAGAAATTCTACAAATTTATTTACACGACCCAAATAAAATCTCTGACCCAGTCTCTGGGAATGACTGAAATAGAACATGCTAATTTAAATTTGCAGAAACAAACTGACTGTGTGCTGAAGGTGTATTTTCCTTTTTGTCTGCTGTCGGTAAACGGTAAACCACCTCTCCTCTCCAGGCATATATCCAGATCACTTATGTGGAACCCTTCTTCGATGACTATGAGATGAAAGACCGGCTGACAAACTTTGAGAAGAACTTCAACCTGCGGCGCTTCATGTACACCACGCCCTTCACCAAGAGCGGGCGTCCACGGGGGGAACTCTACGAGCAGTACAAGAGGAAAACCATCCTCACCACCATGCATGCCTTCCCCTACATCAAGACTCGCATCAACGTCATCCAGAAAGAGGAGGTAACGTGGTGTACAACATCCAACAGCTTTTTAGCACCGTTTCTCCACACTTTGATGATTGCAGCAATTCATTTGTACAATAACTCTCTCTCTCGCTTCCAGTTTGACCTGACCCCTATTGAGGTGGCCATAGAGGACATGCAGAAGAAGACTAGAGAGCTAGCAGTTGCCACACATAGAGAACAGCCCGATGCTAAGATGTTACAGATGCTGCTTCAAGGCGCTGTGGGAGCCACTGTTAACCAGGTACGAGCATTGCAGAGCGACGCTTCTATTCTACAGCGCCTGCTCCTATTATAGCTGAAATGATCACTTACCTCGTGCTTAACCAACTGATGGCTGTTTTCCCAAAATGATGGCTCTTTGTATCACACATAGTCCCTTTGTCCCCTGAGTGTTCCTTCTTAATGTGCGGGGGGGGGGGGAACCCTGAATAATTTAACTCTATTTATCTTATCACATTTACAGTTTCCATTATATTCACAGAGTGCAGGTGGGAGACATGACAGTGATCACACATCAAAGCCTTCACCCCATCCACAACTCTAATCCGTCCTTTGCTTTTCGCCTGATTTAGTTAAAACGTCAATTCATGGCCCTTCTATCCTTTCATGTCCCTGCTGCACGGCATGCTGAACCGGAGGTCTCTTTGATCTGATAGCTTCCAGGTCCTGCCAGCCTGGTGAATGTTGGGAGTAATGATGAAGCTAGCTACAGCGCCTCCGCTCCCTCCCCCCTATGCTTTATCTTCCAGCGTCTAATCTGACAGGTCCCTCGCTCGGACCCGACGGTTGTATACATAACGCTAATGCTCAGCAGCTCCGTAAACATATAACTCTTGACTGTAATCAGCACAGGAGGCTGGCTTTCTGTGTGTGGGTCTGCAGCTCAGACCAAGGACTGAGGCCCAACGCGCTTATGATGCTAATCAGAGCTGTTTAACTGTGCCTGTCGTGGTGCAGGCACTCTGCGAGCGTGCTGTGGCTTTATGATGAATATAAGTTAGGATAACAAGATCTCATACTGGGCAAATGGGAGCCAAATGGTGGGTGTATGCAGTGTTAGCGGTGACATTAGCCATGCAGAAGGCTAATCATGGCTCCTTCTCTGATCTGATATCTTCCTCATGTTCTAGTTCAGCGTCTCGAGCTCGCATTAGACATTCAGTTAGGAAGTCCTTTCCCTCGCCTGAACGAGGGGCATTCGCATCCCTCCTTTGTTCATACACTCTTGAACGCTTCCCCTCTTACCTCCTCTCTTTCCTTCCTCCACTCTGTTTTTGCTTTCTGTTTCTTTGCCTCTCTAACTCTGTCCCTTTTTGTTTTTGTCCCCCACCCCCCCACCCCCGTTTTAGGGCCCATTGGAGGTGGCCCAGGTCTTCCTGAATGAGATCCCAGCGGACCCGAAGCTCTTCCGTCACCACAATAAACTGCGCCTGTGTTTCAAAGAGTTTATAATGAGGTAAGATACGATCAAAGAAACACCACCTAGTGACTCCACACAGCACCAAAGTCATGCAAAAAAAACAAAAACAAAAAAACCTAAAGGAGTTCACCAACTATTTTACTTAAATTTGCATTTCTGCTTCCCTTTTATTGTTACCAGTGGCTGGCGCTGGCTCAGTAGGTGGAAGTGTAGAACAATACTTCAAAGAGATCGTTGAGTTAGAAAATTCAGTATGTTTGTGAGACTTGACTTGAAGGAGTGAAAGTCTTCTCCAGGATGCTCTATATATACACATCATCACTGGTGTCAGTGCAGGATGATAAAAGAGCATCGAAGACGACTGGCTGATGAAGACTGATATCCCGCAAGTTTAAGCGAAGCGTCGGTCGAGATGCAGCGACGGAAACGATAATCTGCGCTAAAGTGTACACCAGACGCTCGTTAAAGAAACCAAACATGTACAGCAAGAGGCGTGTGAAATATCATCACCCATCGTGACAGAGGACTTTTTTTTTTTTTCATTTCCCAAATGACATGGAAGATATTTTTCCTCATAATCACTTCTTCTTGAATTGCAAAAGTGTATTGTTCCCAAGAGTTTCGTTATATTTAGAATATTCAGAACATAATTTAAAACCACCCTAACCCGCAGCAGTGTGTCTTGAGAATATGCTGATTTCGTGCAGCCGTCTGCGTGTGTCTGTGTTTGTATGCGTGTGCTTTCATCTCGCGGGCATTTGCCTCCAAAAGGTGGTTTTCATTTTCTTCCCCTCATGTCACATTCCAGCTGCCTTGATTGCTACAAGCAGGTTGGCAAATATTTACTCTAATTTCATAAAGAAATTTAGGATGGAGAATTTTTTTCAATCCATGCAAGCTGGCACTCGACCCTTTGTGCGCCAGTCTTCTTGACGGTGGAGTCTGGATAAAATCCACTCAAGAAAACACGATTTTAGAAGTCGATCCTCTTATTTATTATAAGATTATTTATGATTTAATCTGAATGAAATATCTCCAGTCATAAAGACATTAAACATGTCATCTTCTGTGCCTTCTTTACTGGTAACAGATGCACTGTAACGTTCTGGGTAGGTTTGCGTTATGTAGCTGCAGCAACACAGATAGGAATCACAAATTTATGCAACATTTTAACACATTTTATATTTCATTCACTGAACTGTGATCCCCTCGTTCAGCGTTCAATCATTCATTTCAACAACTACACTTAGTTAAACTATGTAACAATGTTATGATTCCACCTAAAATAGATATACGATAAATTTAGCGCCTAGTCCCAAATTCAGAGGCAGATTATCCTTAAAAAAAAGTGAGAAATTCTATTTGGTTGTTAAAACACAGTTTGGAAAAGACTAAGTTGTTTGGAGTCCTAAAAAAATATAATTGCATTTGTCTAAAATGGTACATCTCTCTTTAAAAATCAAAGTCAGGACGTTTGATCTGCGAAAAAAGGTTCTCAAAGCTATTATGTCGCATGTTATTACTTGTGCATTGATGGCATTTCTAAAACGCATTGCTGTAGAGATTAAGGCTTGAAGAGATGAATGTTGGAGAGGTTGTTTCCTTGATTGACAGGCGTTCTGAGCCTATCACAAGCTGAGGTGCTGCTGTCTAGTCCCATCCCCCCCCCCCCTTCTTTAGCCAAATGTGTATTATTTACCTCCAGTAACAAACAAAGATGACATACACATACAGAAAGAGACATTCATGTGTTTGTTTACTGAAGAAGACGACGCTCCTTTAGTCAGTTGATTGAAAAAAAGATATTTAAATATTGCAGGTACATCAGGAGAATTCGCTTTAAAACATTGAAACCAAGCAATCAGATAGAAAGCTATATATCCGTAGATTTCTTTTTTTTTTTATGGCTTGGAAAATCCTTTTCTCTTGTGAACCGTCCTTAATGCTCATTGCCCAGCGTATTTACTGTATACTGTTACAGGACATTGCCGTTTCCATATTACCCTCTTTAAAAGCTAAGAGATCAACTCAGACATGTGTTTGCAATCATCTCAGTCTCTCTTATTTCCTGCTCACTGCTCTGTATGTTGGCCATTATACATGTCATGATGGAGGACCGCGGGGACACCCCATTCCAGCTCTTAGTTCAGCTCAGATCTTATGGCGCTTGCATTACCAAAAGGCATAAGGGAGAATTGCATTTTATTTGTTAGTCATTTGTGATTTGGAGATTTACCTCTGCTGCCCCTTTTTTTTTAACTGCGTTTTGAAACAGCCTCGCGGGTCATTTACAGTGTAACCCACATTCTGGCTGAGGCACTTGGAAAAATCCAATATAGGAATTCCTTACAGCCAAGTACTTTGTTAACTCGCATGTTGAGCTCTCGCATGCTAAAAGAGTCCAATTTATGTCAAGTAGTTACAGGACGTTGTCGGTATGAAACATTTCTGAAGGCTTGAGGACAGGGAGGGGATTACCGCAAGGTTGTTTTGCATAGAATCGTTGTCAAAGCTGTTTTTAAGTTTATTGCATTTAGAAGGTCAAGGACTACATTTAACTCTTCATACAATGTCATTTAATAACAGCGAGTTTAAAACTGACTCTCTGTCCTGTAGGTGTGGTGAGGCAGTTGAGAAGAATAAGCACCTGATCACATTCGACCAGAAAGAGTACCAGCAGGAGCTGAAGAAGAACTACAACCGGCTGAGAGAGAACCTGAGGCCTATGCTGGAGAGGAAGATACCCGAGCTCTATAAACCCATCATCAGGCCTCGGCTGGAGAACAGGTAAACACACCGCAGCAGGTCAAACAGACAATACTGTTGACAAGAGACGGCGGCGATGGGAAGGGAAAACAAACCCGTGTCATTTATCTTTTTCATCGTCGTGATTGCTGAACCCAAAGAGAAATGAGAACAAATGGAACTGAGCAGAGATCCATTCGCGGGACCGGGTCGCCTCTACAAGTATTGATAGCGGAACCAGAGCCACAGTACACAGATCGAGTGCTGAACCAAGGCCACGGCCACAGTGTACCCTTGAATTAGTGAGGACTGATTGCCCACTAAGTGCTTAGATGATCGACCACAGTAATCTTGATACATCTTGCAATTTATTGCCATGCTGAGTGATGAGCGTGTGCTTCTAAGGGGTACTTATCCCCCAAATTTAGATTTTTTTTTCCATCGATTACTCAGGAATGTGAAGAGAGCTTCCAAAATCAGTTGCTTCAGTATTCTTAATAATCAAAGTACCGTGGAAGAGGATCCATTTGATATGAAAATGTTAATAAAATTTAAAAAATACATCCCTGTTGATAGGGGATTTTTTTTAGTTTTTTGCCAATATTGAGAGTTAAATGGATCTGATATGTATACACATAGCAGTATAGTATATCAACACATATTGGTATATACACACACACATACATACATACATACATACATACATACATACATACATACATACATACATACATACATACATACATACATACATACACAGATACATCTGCAATAAGCTAGTGCCGGCCAATATAATGGCCCGCATTGATACAAAAATTCCTATTTTTGTGCCTTGCTCATGGAAACAGTTACCGTACGTCTCTACTCCTACACCTATCTGCCCTGACCTTTCCTCCTCCTCCTCTTCCTCCTCCTCATCATCATCACTCCTGATCTTGAGTTTTTCCACGTCTTCCCTCATCTACTTGTCATCTCTGTCTCACAGGGATTCCTTCAAACGTCTAAGTTTCCGCAGAGCTCAGGAGGAAAACTCCTGAGATGCCACGACTCGTCAGAGAGAGAGAGAGAGAGAGAGAGAGAGAGCGAGCGAGAGAGAGAGCGAGAGAGAGAGCGAGAGAGAGAGAGAGAGCGCTACGGAGAGGAAGTGGAGGCCGTCACACAACCGAGAGCGGAAACGAGGAGACAAGATGAAAGAAGAGAAAAATACGAGGAAAGGAACTGCGAGTGACACCCTTTTGCAATCCTCTGCGCTGGAGACGCACATCGTGTCCACAATGGAGGACTCAGTTTCTCAGCAGTCCATCAGTGCTTATTAATGTCTGCTGCACGTCCACTTTTATGATTTCACTGTTGTTTGTTACAGGGAGGCAAAAGGTGAGTGAGCACATAACAATATGGAGGTAGGAATCTCAAGCAAAGTGTAGCTTATTGAGCATTTCACTGTAGAATCTTCAGACGCTTTGACTCTGTTGATTTCCTTCTTTTTTTTTTTTAACTGTAAGTCCTAATAATGCTGCAAACATTTCCTCTGGGTTGGTACAGAGGCAGACAGACTAGAGTTCCTCTCTGAGGCCCTTGCTGGCCCAGGGCCCGTGTGTGTGTGTGTGTGTGCCAATAATGCTTGTGTCCTGTGTGTATGCGTGTACAAAAATGTGTCAATGGATGTGTGTTTATTTAGATAATGTTTGGAGTAGATGATTTTGGTGCCATACTGAAGTCACTTTGTGCTCAGTGATGATAAATGATTCTGTTTTATGCTAAAAGGCCTCTGAAATTCCACTGGGCGTCTATGCATGAAATGTGCCAGTTAGAGCAGCTAGAGTATTGATGGATTTGTGCACTGGAAAAATAGACACGATTTCCTGCGTTAGCTCTTAAGGCCATTCTTTCCTTAATGCTGTTGAACAGACAGTACCTGACCATGTAGCTAATGGAAGAGTTTAACTTATTGATGTAATTACACAGGCGATAGATAGACTTACTGTATCGGAGGCTCTAAATCACACATGGCTTATTTCTAAATACTCATTTTGTACATAGTAGATGTAATACATCAGATAGTTACAAAGATGTTTACAAAGGTATGAAAAACTATTTTGCATTTTATGTCAATGTATTTTCTAGATAAATAATAGCAATGATGATATAAATTGGAAGTGTTATTCAGTAGGCAGGATTCAGAGTGTACTGTAACAATCTCAATGTATGTTCCAGTAGTTCCAGTACCTGTAAATAGTCCACTTCCTACGATACACACAGTGCCAAATTGAATTCCTCCTTACTTACTGAAGAACGGAGATATACTAGAAATGCAACATTTTGAAAAGTCACTCCACACAGCTGTGCTTTGCAGTGTGCATTATGTTTACTCGTCAAAATACATTCCAGAGGAGGAATGTACTTCTGCTTTGCAGTATTGAATAATGGCAACCTGATTTCCTTTGACATCCATGAACAGCTCACTCTGTGTTTCAGTAATGTAAATGTACTTGCCATTTCAAAAGTGTGTATACACTTTTACATACATTAATACTCATTTGAATATTTTTCGCTCTGTCGGTACATCTGTTATTTATGAGCTGTTGAATGTTTTCAAATGGCTAAATAAGTGTATTAAGTATTAACTCAAATGTATACCTGTTTTTGAAACATGCAGTACATTGCTGAAACTTGGTGTGTTAAGATGCATTTGGTGGCATTCAATCTCTGGAGATTGCATTTGTTTCTTTATCAGTCATTTTTATGTTTATACCTGTTGTGTTTTAATAAATGTGGAATTATTACTTGTCATGCCTTCTGTGCTATTGAAGAATTCAAATAAAACTTAATATATGCACATTTGTCATTATTGTGCTAAGTGACAGTATTTCTTTCAAGAAATGGCCTTTAAAACATGTTATTAATATTACAGAACTATATCACTTGCTTGCTGGCAATTGATAAACTGACGCAACATTGGCAGAATAAATTTCCAAGTTATCAATATTATTTTAATTCAACTATATTCATTTTACTGGTGATTTTTTTTTGTCAGCAGGCTACTGTACTAATGACTGAGTTTAAAAGGCGGGAAGAACTCGAGGGGATGAAATACAAAAACTACAAGCTTTGGCTGTCGCGTCGATGCGACGTCATCACCGCGCGACGTCGACAGTACGGACACAGGTTTGTCGTAGATTTCATTAACGTCAACAAGCGAGTGCTCACGAGTCCTCAGCGTTATGTCGATAAGTTATTTTGAGACGTATTGCTAAACCCACCGTAAGCTACGGTGAAGCCGGCGATTAATGGCGGCACCGCTGCTGTAGTTGTGAACGTTGAGGTTGTGAATGACGGCGAGCAGACTTGTGATGCCAAGTTAGCTCGAACTCTCTCGAGCCCGTACCGTCAGTTAGCCTCACAAGTTTAAAAGTCAAACGTTAATTCACACGACTCGTCAATTGTGAGTCACACCGTGACACTGCGCTGTCTAGTCCTCTCAAACAGACTTAACTTGTTATATACAGACATCAACGTGTCTGTGTATAGCGTTACACGTGACATCTTTTGCTCTGCAGCCTGTCAATTAAAAAACAAAGATGAAGGCGAACCCACGATGAGGGGAACAGTGACGTTTCGTTGTATCTGGTTTGACTCTAGTGTGCATGAAAGGCAAGTCCTCACCTGTTTTGCCAGGTGGACACTTCCCACAGTTATCTTTTTCACAAAGTTAATAGCCTGTTTCTATTTAATACTCCACCCATTTAAAAAGTCTTGGAGTCACTTCTTGTCATTCCATTCTAAAACAGTATTCACATATACAGTGAACACTGTTACTATATAATCACATAGAAAACAGACCGGGCCATATAAGTCGTGTTGTTAGCCAACCTCTTACAGTAATGACAGATATTGCTCTTTTTTTTTTTTTGTTGGCTTCTTCTCGTAGCTGTAGATATTATCCTCTTGTTTTTATGTGCTCATAATTTTATGAATTTACTCCCGCACTGAATAACCTCTGAGGATTTCCTGCTGTAAATTGTAATTGCAACTCTGTCTTGCCAAGCTCGCTTCATGCCTCAAGCAGCCTAAATGGAAGGATTGTGACTGTAAAAAGTCTTGATATACAGCAGGAGAGCTTTAATATAGGCTTAGCTCTTCCTGGTGCCCGGGGGCTACGGTGTCCTGCTAATAAAGTAACTTACTTATACCTCAACTTCATTAACGCGGATCAAAATGCGATCATGAAACGGTTTTCCTGTCTGGAAACCATTTGTGGAATGTGTGAACAGATTGAGTTTGGCATTCAAGTTTGAGTTGAGCATACACACCCTGACAGTTTTTGGCTTCATCGCAGCACACTGGCAGAACATTCACAAACTAAAGTAAGCACCTCCGCCCACGGGAAGCTATAGAATGTCAACTAAAAGTGTTGACCGTAACTTACACAAACACACGCTTCTTCCGTTACCCTATGATGGATAAAAGGTTTGTAACGTGGAAAACGTAATTAAAATAAAGCTTTATTTTTGGTCTTTCCTCTTAGGTGGAACCATCCTCTGCTCAACTTTTGACGGCCATTTGTGTGACATGGAGCCAGACGAGGACCTAGACCCCCACGCGGATGACCTTCCACTCCGAGCCAATACTAACCACATACTTGTCAGACACTACGTGCTGGACCTGACTGTTGATTTCGACAGGAAGGTCATCGGCGGTAGTGTCGTTCTGTTCCTGGAGCCCTGCTCTGGATCGGGGACTACGGCTGAGGACCACACTGGAGCTGGAGCTGGGACCAAAGAGGCCGGAGTGAGTCAGGGTGCGTTTGTGTGTAGATCTGGCGGTGTGGATGAGGCGGAGGATGCTACAAAAGGACTTGGGGAGACTCCGACAAGGATGGAGAAGACGTTTGACGCTGGAGAAAGAGAGACACCTGAATCTCAGGCTGGGTTGGCGCAGACCGCAGCTGAAACCGAAAACATTCAGTCTTCACATTCGTGGGAAACCACCAGTGACGGGGATTTCACCTTATCGCTGGACTGCTGTGACCTCGACGTGACGAAGGTGGAGGAGGTGGACGTCGCCTCCGTGTCAGCCACGTCTGGCCTCCTGCCAGAGGTTGCATCCGAGCGCTCGGCCGTCGGTTCAGTGAACCCTCGAGCCGCCTTTGTTCAGAACCTTATCTCCGCGCCCTCTAGCCGATGGAGGCAGAAGCAGCGGCTCTTCTCGCTGTGCAGCCGTGCCGGAGGCGCTCAGGGTGGCGGCTCGCTGCATTTTCGTAGAGACCGATGGAGTTTGCAGGTGAGGAAGGAGGGGGTCGCGTCACCTCAGGAGTTCCCTCGTGCTCTCAGGGTCTGCTATGAGACGAGGCCAGCGGGAGGCTCTGTTAGGTGGACCAAAGACCAGGACGGCAGGTGTGTCCCGAGATGCTGAATCACTGAAACCATTAGACTCCCTCTTAAATGCTTTAAAACTGGTGGCACATCTGCTCTGATATCGGTGTAATATTGTGAGCTCGACATGTTAGAATAGATTAGAGACACGCTTCAGGCTGTTATATTCTGTCTGTGTGTGTGTGTGTGTGTGTGTGTGTGTGTGGATCCTATGAGGATTGTGAGAGGGTTGTTTATAGTTTACCATTGTTTACCCTTCCAGGGTGTGTGTTTACACGGCCGGTTCTCCCATCAACAACAGAGCACTCTTCCCCTGCCAGGAGCCGCCTGTTGCCATGTCAACGTGGCAGGCAACAGTGCGGGCCCCCAGTGAGTGTGTGGTTTTGATGAGCGGGGAGGAGCCCACTGTACCTATCGAGGACGGGGACACACGTAAGATGCTATTTGGCAAAACCTTTTTGTGATCGCCAGTAGAAGTCAAGTCGATTTTTACGAATGTAGCCCAAAATCACACGTGTGCTTTATTCTGAACAGCACGACACCCTTTTCCACCTGTCTAGACCTTTTGATTTGTTACGTGACTACTTGTTCAATAATAAAAGTATTTAAATATTCAGTTTTCTTGCTTATTTTGTTAAATGAAAAAGGGGAAAATATGTAATTTTGATATTATTAAAATCTCAATTTAAGTATCGCTTAAGCACAGATATAGAAACATTGTTTTACTTTGAAAGAAGTCTACTCTAGTCATGGTCCAGACCTCTGAAACTCGGTGAACTCCTCAGACGTAAATCAACTGTGTGGTATGCTGTGTTGTGCTCATTGGCATCTGTTGCAACCAAACAAACAAAAAATCTGAGTAAGAATGACGTGTCGACTTCCTGTGTCAAGAGTTAGAAAAAAGAACACTAAAGACTTGCTATAAAGATGGATGCAGGTGTGGATGAGATGACTGCAGCTGTACAGCTTGTTGATCGACCAGTACTTAGATCTGTGTCGTCTTAAAAGCTGGCGTGAGGGATGTGGATTGGTTAAATAACAAGATGTAAGAATAATAATAGTGAAGTGAAACAAAATGGCGTTTCAGTCCAAATGTTTCCTTCGTCCTCTGCCTGTTTTCCTCTCCATTTCCCCACCTTCATCCCGTCTTTCTCTTTGACCCTCCCTCTACTCTCCGCAGGCTCCTTAATCTGGCATTACTACGTCACCATGCCCATGCCCGCCTCCACCTTCACCTTGGCAGTGGGCCACTGGCGCCAAGTCACAGCAGAAAATCCCCCAGCGCTGGAACGGGGCGCGAGGGACGAGACGGACTGTGGCGAGACGGCCAAACTCTGGGCCGGACCTGGGGAATGGGCCCTGGCTGACCTTATGTCTGGACTTGGGAGCTCCATCAGTGAAGCAGTGAAGGGCCCCCCACTCAAGACTGGCAGGTATTTTATTATTTGTTCTTTATGTGTTCTTTTCTTCCTGTAAGACCTCCTCCTTTCTAGACTGTTATTAACCCAAGTCTGGCCCTTCAACATTCCACGGTGAAACTTTCCTTTGCCGTACCAAAAAAAACCCGGTGCAGGTGAAGTAAGGGTGATGGATAGGGTGCAGTGCTCAATCAGCTTTTTTATGACAAGTACATTAAAGCTTGTACTATAGTACATTGGGTTCAGTGCCCAGCAGACATTATCTTTGGAGACCGAAGGAGGTAAAGCTCACATAAATTGTATGGAGGCTGAGGATGTAGAGGGCAGGCTGGCTTGCCGTGGGCAGGGTTGGGCTGGGGGTGTCCCTCTCCACTGGCCAGCAGGTTGGCAGGTCTGCCAGTGGTTTCCAGTAATCCCCCTCCTCCCCTCACGGTTTTCCTCCAGCAGCAGCCCAGCTGTAGCCCGCTGAAGGCCCCAGGAATCTCCCGCTACAAGGAGGGCCTTTATTTTCAGTGAATGGCTGGAAGGAAACTTGGATGTCGTTCGAAACCTTTGGAACGGTTCTGGCGCTGAGGACGGTGGGAGTACGCCGGGTACTGGATTCAGAGTGATTGCATGTCGGCTAGATATTTTTGGGATCACTGTGGTTTGCCTTTTGTGACGTATGTATTCCATATTTCCACTGCTTTCATTTCCATGCTTCTAGCACAGATTGTGCCATCTTTGGTTCACCGACTCAAGAGCTGTTTACTATTTTAATAATAAAAAAAATGCATAAAAAAATGCATTAAATTGTCGTTATTAACCTCGGATTAAACTTTTTACCCCTATTTTGAATCTGCTACAGCAGAGACCGGACCACCCGCTCAGACTCCGCATTGCGTTGCTCTTCGCTTGAGGACGAGGGGCTCTCTGTAACTGATTATTCAGGCACGGCGGATGACGGCATCTCTTGTTCCCATGGCGACTACCCTTGCCGATTTACCGAGCAGTCGGCTCGATCCCAGCGGGTGATCCCCCACCGTGTGTTTGGACCCGTCGGCTTGCTGCAGAAAGCCCAGGTGGAGTTTTGACAAAGAACCACTGAGGCTAATTATATCTGATATGATTAGAAGAGACGGTTAGCGTCGGTTAGTGTTGGTGTCATTATGCCAGCGGTTTTCAACTGCCGTCTCTTGGCAGAATGGTAAAAGTACGAGACCGTAATCTCATGAGGGCCACTTAAAACATTCCTCGTACTCTAAAAGGGCATTTCTTGCTAGAATAACATTAATATTATTTGTATTCAAAAGGATTTTGCATGTTCAGTCAGTTCTGAGCTGATGATTCTTGTTAGATGAGCGATGAAAAATGTAGAACAAACAGTAGATGCACTTGCCTTTTGACTTGATACTAGATATCTGACCTGGACCATCATTGACATACACAATGCATACATGTAAGAGCAAATACACAAACAGTTGTATATCCTACCCATCTGTATCAACACACACACACACACACACACACACACACACACACACACACACACACACACACACACACACACACACACACACACACATCTGCTTCAGGCAAAACTTGCAATTGTATAGTTGTCAGTTGTTTTGAGGAACTTGTTGCCTTCCTCTTGCAGTTGGGAGTCCTAAAGCTTCTGCCTCGATGTTTGGCTGCAGCCCACGCCGTTCTGGGTGTCCACCCCTTTCCCCGCCTCGATGTTCTCATCGTTCCAGCAGGGTTCTCCAGTCTGGGCATGGCCAGGTAATTACACCTGGGTCTTTGGCAGAGTGATGCCATGTGTGAACTATGCAAAATGCAGGAAAGAGCAAAGGGTAAGGAAGGTAAGAAGACTGAGAAAACTACCGTATTTTCCGCACTATAAGGCGCACTTAAAAGCCTTTCATTTTCTCAAAAAACGACAGTGCGCCTTGTAATCCGGAGCGCCTTATATATGGATCAATTGGTTAATTGGTTGATCCATACTGGTTCTACACGGCGCTCTGTCAAAATGTTTCAGTACGACTGGTAAACTACAAAGCCGCACCGCTTGCAGCATTACGGCTACCGTAGTCAGGGGCGTCGCCGAAGTAATAGCGGTAAACACCGGTACTGTGCTTACTCCTACTCTATTCTATGCGCCTTATAATCCGGTGCGCCCTATATATAAAAACAGTTCTAAAATAGGCCATTCATTGAAGGTGTGCCTTATAATCCGGTGCGCCTTATAGTGCGGAAAATACGGTAGTTGAATAAAGAATTAAAGGGAAAAATTATTCAAAGTAAAAAATGTAACCGGGCAATGATTGTTTTTTTTGACCACTTGGGGTCAGCAGAAACAACACTGGAATGTTATCATTTTTAAGTTGATATGGCAAATTTTTTTTTTTTTTTTTTTTCACATCCGACAGATTCAGAGCAACATTCAAATTAATTTGGGGTCAGGTGTTTACAGCCACCTTACTGTAAGTCCAGTATTCACTCTCCCTTTAGCTCTGTTTTGGTCTCCACCAACTCCAGAGGGAAGTATCTGGCTCATAACTGCTAAACGCTCCAGTGTGTTCACCAGCTAGTTGCTAAATTAGTCCGTTTTCTGACTGGTGCTTGGGAGTTTGTTGACAGTGGGTTCTGACGGGTTTTGTTTTCTGGGAATGATGCGGATGAGAGCTGTGAGAGTGAACCGAAACAGGCTGTAAAACCAAAATAGTTAGCTGAAAGGGGCTGAAAGGCTCCGTAACGGTGAGTTGTAAAGGGTGGTAATTCTCTACAGGAGTGATACTGCAAGCAACACACTTCACATCACACACAGCCATTTAATCCATTGTTAATAATACATGCAGCAGCTTTAAAGTCCTTCGGTCGCTGCGTAGCATCTTTACGGTATTCTGCTGTCATTTAAAGGCCAATGTTTGGACAGTCATTTACGAGTTTTAAATAAACAGCACATCAAAGATTTGCCACAACAAAGTCGGCACTTTGTTATTTTGTCAACTGTATCCTGCTGCTTCTGGTTTGGTTTGTGAAACGTTTCTTGGTTGCATGATTAATGACAGGCTTCACATTTCCAAACCCTCTCGCTCTGTCTCAATCTTCTTTGAGGAGATCTTCCACATTGGAATTTTTCCCTGAATTAAAGAGTCCAACTCCCTCCAGACTCTGTTCAGTCACTTGTCATCCCTCCTTTTTTTTTTCTCCAATGTAACTGCTTTCAACACTCGTCCGAGCTGCTAGCATGTCCGTGTGTTTCAGTTGCGAGTTAATGACATATTTCTGCCACAATTGATCTTTTTTCCAACATAAAAAAAATAACATGACAAACAAAATGTAAACACATAAAAGTTGGCAGACAAAGAAATCTCAAACCTCTACTTAAATCCCTTTTTTTTCAATAAAATTGTCCGTCTTCTTTCATTCTCCCATCATTTACCCACTCCTTTTCATTACTTTTTCTATTCTCTCCCTCCCTCCCTCGACCCCTTTCCCAATTCACTACTCCTCCCTTTCCTCACCCCCTCACTCTTCCTTCATCCTTTCTTTCCCCCATCCCAAACAGCTCTCCTCTCTAAACCTGCTCTCATTTGTTTTTACATTTTAGCCATGAAGTTGACACTCTCAGTAAAATGTTCATCACCTCCTCCAAACGTAACATGGTTCTTCCTTCTTCTTTTATTCATTTCTCCCACGCCAAGATCCCAAAACCCCCAAACCCCGAGCCTCTTGCTGAGATAAACAGTTTTGTGTGGGCACAGCTCTGTTCACTCAGCGACTCGGTCAATTGTTTGACGATTAAATCTTTTTTTTTTCTCTTTTACCAGCAGAGACTCCCGGTGCTCTGCAGGCTCTCTGCTCCCCACTAGACGTCTGTATATTTCCGTATGTATGTAGGTGTGCAGTTTAATAAACAGGCCCAGGGGCCGATGGGTTCGCGCAAAGCCACTGAATGACAGATTCATTGTCCTCTGCACTAGAGATAATTCTGCTCTATGTCTTTCTTTGTTCCCTCTTTAGCTCCCGTCCCCTGAACTTTTTTTTTTTTTCATATTCATCCTCCTTTTATTACCTTACTCTCCCGTCCTATTTCATCCTTAAAATCGATAGTGTCCTGCTTCCGTCACTTCTTCTTCACCCTCCGCTGTCTCTCATTTTCCTCTTTTCATCGCCTGACTTTTCTGTTTCTCTTTGTTTGCCGCCCTCCTCTGTACGGTCGATCGCTTCTCCAGTCTGCCCTCTAGCATTCTACAATAGTGATAGTTTCCCTGGAAATCAAGTTTTAGATTTTCTCTGCAATATAGTACTTTCAGCTGGCATATGGTGTGCCTGTAGATTTGACTGAATGCCAGCCGGTAGCCATATGAATGAAGTTAAAATTGGAAATTGAAGCAAAATAAAGAGCATTAGTGACTTGCCTTTTTTTTTTTAGATTGTGTTGATGAAGTAAACTGATTAGGGTGGTCAGTGAACGTTGTCCCTGTGTCTGCGGTCTGTGACCACAGTCTCCCTTTCTCCCCGTCTGTCTTTTTCCTCTCCCCCCGGCGGCCTCCCTGGAGAACAGAGCCTCAGACAGGATATGAGCTCATACCTGAATATGTATTCTGTGTGAATTTCTGACATTACAGCCAGGAGGAGTCTCAAATCAGAGACATTTTGAAGGACGGAGGGCGACGAGAGGGTCGCTGTCTGGATCTAGATCTCAACTTTGCATACTTATTTTTGACTACTTCACCCAAAGGACAGAGTGTGCTCTTTGATCTACGGAAAGTCTCTCCCCACATCTTGTGAAAAATCGGTCTCCCCGCCGTATTTATTTTGAACGGACATCAAGTGCTAACACTGAGGCTGTTCTGCTGTGGCTGTTGCCTGATGGATGTTTTCTTTCCCTTGTGAGGATAGCTCCCAGGCACTTATCCCTCTTGCCCCGGCTGCTTTGACTCCAGTTAGCTGCAGATGACAGAGAAGAGATTTAGGGCCTTCATTAAGCTTCCGACAGCACCTGCGCTGACTCCCTATAAAACTCTGCATGGGTCTCAACCCGGTGTCAACTCGCCGCATCCTCCCCTCAGTGCGGGTGGTGCGGTCCTGCATGTCTCCGCACTTTAACCACGGGGTTGTGCCACGAGGAGGCGGGGGAGGTCAACCGAAATGGAAGCGTAGATTGAGATGGAGATGAGAGAGAGAGAGAGAGATGAAGAGGGCAAAGGCGGGGTTCACGACAGGCCGGCGGACCCCCAGGATGTGGGAGAGGATGTGTGGATTATTCCCAGCAACAAAAGCCATTAGCCCCTGGAAGGACTTCAGAGACTGGCGCTATTTAATCTAGAGATTGGGAGGTATGTGGGCCCCTAGTGCTTGGGACCAAGCCAAGCGTAGTTTTTTGTGCAGTGCCCCAGAAGAAACAGCAGGAGTTGAGGGGGCTATAGGACAGGGAGCCCGTGGCAAGGAGGCATGAAGCTGTTACACTGCGATACAGAGAAGGGAGGGCAGAGGCAAAACGGGGGAGGATTCACAGTGGCATGAAGTTTTTATTCTGCGATACGGAGAGGGGAGGGCAGGAAACAGAAGATTAAGGAGTCAAGTAAGGGCAGGTCTGCGTTCAAAGGCTGTGCTGTGTGCGCTGTGCAGCCACAGGGCTTTCTGATACACTCACACGCAGGGTCCTAGGCTTACGCACATGTAGCTGCTTCCAGGGGGTGACGCCACTCAGCAGTTGATCGGGTTTCACATCGTCAATCTAAGTTTATTTGATGCAACTATGAGGGCATCCATCTATTATATTTCCCTCATAATCCCTGTGTTCTACTTTTGGCTCCAAGAGTTCTTTAGCAGTCCAAGTTATCAACAGATGCACATTAGCCTGCAACAGGCGTGCTGCATATGGCAAAACAATATCTTCTCTTTCTTTTTTTGTTCATACACTTTCATATTGTCTTTCTGCTCCTCTGACAAACCAGACTGAGAGAGTGGAATGTAGAAACACTGCTGTGTGTCCTCTTCCCATGCTGTTAGTAAGAACTTTAAAGACATCAAAGAGCCGAAATAAGGAAGAGGAAGACAAATACAGTGTGGATAAACACTGATAGAGTGTGGCTGAGGGATGAAGAGGTGTCTGAGAAAGGAGGAAACAAAACACAGTATGAAGGACTTGCTGTCCTTCTAATCCCTTTAAAGGTGCTCCACACCGCGGCTAGCAGCTAACGGTGAGAACAGTTGACGACTCTGGACGGCCTTATCAGCTGTAACCGCCGTGAGCTAACCAATGGGGCACGCATCACGTGCGCTAACGTGCGCTAAAAGCATTTGCGGCCGGCCCTTTTCAACAAAGTACGGAGAAGCTCGAATTAAAACACACACACACAGAGGGAGAGAGAGCGACTTCATTCTCTCCTCAGGTGGACGTTACTCCACTATACCTTTTTGATAATTGTTGTTTGCTGCTATTTTAATGCTCTGAATCCCATATTTCACAGCTTCAAAGTTACTTCTGTTCCCAGTCTGTATCAAAAAGCTCATTGTCTTAAGAACATGGGGATGCTGTAAATCAAAGTGATGAAGTAATGAATCTGCTCTGAGACCTCCCACTGTTTCCTGAACATCAGTAATTACTAGGCCTGATTTGTAATTTGTGTTTGTGTGTGTGTGTGTGTGTGCATTTGTACATCTGTGTCTTTTATTTTTATTGCCTTAGCTCATACTATTTTTCTCTTTCTTTTTTAAGTTTTTTATTTGGATGTGTAATCTCCACATCACAACTCGACCACGTCATTTGGTTGAGACAGGGAGTGACAGGAAGGGCACAGCGTTTCCTCTGGCTCTTTGAAGCCGAGGTCTGTGCGTCCCAAAGCGCTGGCTGGACTTGTAGGACTAATCGGAGATCACTGCGTTTGCAAGCGTGCCCAAATGAAGACATGGCTGACGTCCCCGAGAGAGAGTGAGAGAGAGAGAGAGAGAGAGAGAGAGAGAGAGAGAGATGGTGCTTTTCCCCCACATTTTGTTGTGAGATGTGTTGAAACAGGCCCTTAAGGACCGTGGGTGATGTGTTTCTCTTCACCGTAGACAGGCAGATTCCTGTGCTTGTGTTTGTATGAATGCGTGTATTGTTCAAGCGAGGGTGTAAGGATGTGTATTTAGAGCAATGGGATGACGTCAGAGGAATGCTTAACAGATCTTTTGTTTTTTTTTCCTCTGGTGGGGAAAATGAAGTGAACATGTTTCTGACGTTTTGGGTTATCCTTAAGTTCTGGCTGTGACTGAACCAGTCAGATCGATGCCTAATCCTTTGTTGTTGTTTCTGTTGGGCTTTTTTTTTTGTTTTTTGAGGGCCGCCCCACACCGCTTGATGGCTCTGATAAACCCACACACACACATACATACTTAAACATATCCCTCTGTCAACACGTGTCATTGCGCTTTTATTACCAGCTTCCTTTCATTATCTCTCTAGCAGAATAACACATTGCACAAACAGGCTTCTTGCAAACATGTTTATTGCCAAAATAGTTTTTTTTTTATACTTCCTAAACTATACACATAATTTCCCCTGATGTTACATTTCTCATCCTCCTGGGTTTTTTTGGGGTTTTTTTGCGTAAAAAGGAAAAAAAAAAATCAACATCTCTCCCACCGGCGGTGGCTGCCTGAAGAAATAGGGAGAAAAAAGGATCAAGTAGTTAAACTGCTTGATCCTTTTGCAGTGCAGCCAAACTAGGCAGCCATATAACTGTCACAGGCGCTAGGTAAAAATTATGACTGGTGTATACCTCTTGACCTCTCTAAGTGGCACTGGAGGATTTTCAGCCTGACTTCAGTTGACTGCATTGTTTTCTTTATGGGCTTGCAGGAAGTTACAATCGGCCATTGGTCCCTGTTGGGAGGAAGCAGGGAGCTGGAGAGCCTGCGGGGGAGCTAGCGCCCTGCAGGGTAATCCCCCCGTTGCCCTGGAGCTCTTTAGTGTACCACCTGAGCTCTTTTTCATGTTTAATAGCACCAGACCAGTGTTTTTGCACATTTTAACCCATTAACTAGAAAATCACATATTCTTCACATTACTGCCGATTATTTCCCAAAGCGTACCGCACGCTTTTTTTTTTTTTTTTCAGACATCGGGTTTCATTGCTGTCGGTGTGGAATAAATTGCTGTTACGTTACGTTATTCCCACATGGTAATGCAGCTGCAAGAGAGCTATTATTTCAGCAACCTTTTTAATGCAAGCAACCTTCATGTATGCTAATTGGTAGTCCTATCAGCTCGTTTCTTCCAACAACAAAGGATATGAATTTGACGACAGCCGACTCTCAACCATGCGCTAATAACACACATTTCCAATGATATGCTCACAATAACGGATTTACAAATTTCTGCAAGTTGATTTTCATGCATACTGAAATGACTGGACACCGATGGTTCCTTGGAATTGAGGAAATACAACTAAAAGCCTGCATACTTTACAAAGTGGTCAGCATGAATGGGATGAATCACGCAAAAGCAACAGCTTTTAAAAAGCTAATCATTAAGGAAAGATTGTTAACTTTGAGGAAAGGCATTGCTGCTTGTTACCATCTTAAGTAAATGTAATATAATAGACCACAAAATGCAAATGATAAAGATGTTAATTTGAACCTGCCCCAGTTAACATGACTCACTCTTTCATCTCGTTGGCCATGATTCCCCATCACTTACTGAACTGTGCCTCCTGCCTCCTTGTTGACTCTTTTGTCCCCTATTTCTCTACTTCCCCTCACTCCTTACTTTCTTTCCCAGTCCTCCCACCGCTTGTCCTCCCCTCTTCCTTCTGATGTCCCAGTGGATTTCTTGCCTTTCGGCTCTCCCCTCCAGTTTAATCTATGAAGTAACCCTAGAAGTGTGCGACACAGACCTGCTCTTTCAGCAGGCAGTTGGGGGGGGGGGGGGGGGGGGGGGGGTATTTTTTGGCACGGGAGACAGCTGTTAATCAAATAGTCAAGGATGAGGTGTTTCTTTCTTCCCACCTTTAGTGGATCTCCCTTCTTTTCTGTAGCCACACAAAAGAGCCTGGCGAGTTGAAAAGGCAGCTCTGCATGCCTGCACCTGGACAGAACGGAGAGGGAGTGTCCTGTGAACACTTTTACAGCGATTGCACGTAGTTGAGATTTTTAGGTGAGGTTTTCTTCTTTTTTTTTCCTCTAGCGGACCCCTTGTTACTCTGCTCGCCTCCTGCTGAACTCACACGGGACAGCCCCAAAACCCCACAAGCGTTCCATCTCTCCTAGCTTCCTCGTCAGACCTTCCTCTGTGCTCTTAATGAAGATAGCAGGGGGCCAGTTTAGCAAGTGTTTTGTTGTTGAAGGAGTATTACTTTCTAGTCATCTTGCCCCCCCCCACCCCCTTCTCTATCTCGGTGTAGGTTTACCTGCTCTGCTACCTTCTCACAACTGAAGGAGACTTCTTTTTTTTTTTTTTAACTCTTCCCCTACTTGCAGGAGAGGGTTACACATTTTGTTGTGAACATGCAATTATTTCCACACAACAATAGTGAGAAAATAATTCATATTCATCCCTCTATATTAATCTACAGATGTATGTGCAGCATTGTGCAAAGCTATAACCACGTGTGATGTTTTTTTTTTTTCCCAGGCGCCATATATGCTTCCATTGTCATCAGTGGTTTGTGAGTGATGGTGCGTTGCTTTGAACTGCCCTCGGACGTGAACCTGCTGGCAACAGCTGGCAAATAGTACTACATTTAACAGTAACACAGACACACTGCGCCATAACTCTGGATTAGAGGCTGTGGCAAGACGGGCCTGTCACTGCCCACCCGTTCTCCTAACTAATGGATGAGTCCAGAGGACCCGTTCCCCGGAGTGATGGATGGGTCCATTGTATGGCGTGGGGGGGGGGGGGGGGGGGGGTGGGGGACGCTGCTGCTGCATCTTGGTGTGCATCCTGGGGCGTGTGTGATAGTGGAACCTAGAGGCTGGGGGTTATTTCATTTGTCTGTGCGAAGCCAGACGGCTTAATGTCCGTGGGACCTCTGCGCTGAACCGGCCAAAATGAGATATTTGAAACAAAGTGCTGTGAAATGCTCGGCGGTAATGCTTCCGATGTCTGGGTTTCGCTTTTAGCCTTGGGGAGAGAGAGAGCTGTGTTCCAAGCTGCTCGGCTTATGAAATCGCCCATTTGTAGCCACACTAGCGACTTGGCTCTACGTGTCGGTCTGTCGGTCTGCCTGTCGGTTGGTCAATCCCCCGATTTATTCCACGCTGAAATATCATATCCGTACTATGAAATGGATTGTGTTAAAAATGGTGTTACAGACATTAATGGACATTTACAGAATTAATCCTAATAACTTTGCTGATCCCCTGACTCTTCTATAGTGCCACCAAAAGGTCAACGTTTTTATTATAGCAGCCTCAAACCTCTGTGCTAAAGACTACGGCTGATTTCACTTTGATCTCGCCTTTTATCCATCTTTCCGTTCTGTCAAACACTTCCTATATATCCCTGCTGTGCTGAGCGGTCTCACTTTGCATCTCCGTATTGTCTCATTCTCTCATGTTACATAAGAGAGACAAATTGTCTATTTATTTTTACCCCCACAGGCAAGAAAATGTCTGAAATTATAATCCTGTGAAATACATTTGTCCTGTCTTTTTTTTTTTTTTTTTTCAATGAGACAGAAGTGGAAGCCAAAAGATTGAGTGCTGAGTGATGGGGTTTGCATGAAAATAGCTGCGGTAATACAGGAATGTGGGTTATGTCACGTAAATGTCACGTCGACACCTGCCTGAGGCTGATTGACAGGGGCTTGTTGTGGCCAAATGAACTGGTGCCGCGCTGCATTAGCACTCATTAAAGGCCCCAAATGCACCGAAAGCGATAATTGACTCGTTCAACTGGCGCTCCTATGGCACACTGCAGGCATCAGATTTGAAATGTCAACACGACAGAACCAAAAAAAGAATGCAATCTGGGCAATATATTTTGATAGTACAGATACCCCATAATATTTTAACTTAATATAAATAATAGATAATAACAGATCCTGGTTAAAAAAGTACGGAGGGAAGCAGTTTGAGACTCATCATAAGGCTTTTGGTGCGAGATCGGCCATTTAAAACTATTGGTGTACTTGAATACGTGTGCGTCATTCGCTCTCAGTGCGTTTTGGTCTTTAAACATTCTGTATGCTCCTTTACATTAAAGACAGTACAGGGTCATGATACTTTGTGTCTTTGGGTCAACACACATGTAGATTTCGTCTGTCCCTGTTTCCACCCATTGCTTGTTCAGGTGTCCTCTTGGGTGTGTTGGTGTCTCCCGTGGTGCCGCAGAGGTTTCCTCGCCGCTTGGTCTCAAATATATCGGCAACTTGCCAGCATTGAACCACCGTGAGATTCACTCGTGAGACAAATACGCGTCCATACTGTTTTAAATCTATGATCCAGCATCCTGCGCACAGACACACACACACACACACACACACACACACACACACACACACACACACACACACACACACACACACACACACACACACACACACACACATAAACTCTCAAGAACATTCCTCTGGCGTGACATCAGTTTTTGGACTTGGCACTAAACATGGAACATACTGCACTGTGGATTGTTTTACTGTTAAAAGATCAGATAGATCAGACATCTGCTATCACTTCCCAGCTGATACGGATTCAAAGTAGATTTGCTGAAAGCGTGTGTGTGTGTGTGTGTGTGTGTGTGTGTGTGTGTGTGTGTGTGTGTGTGTGTGTGTGTGTGTGTGTCTGTGCATTCTTGACCTCATCAGGCTATGACCCACATGATCCCTTCAGTGTGATACAAACTTGACCTGCTTAGATGTATGCATGAATGGGCTTTTAAGATTAAGCACTTGACTACAACTAGAAAATACAATCTAACCTTGAAACCTGCCATTTATTTGTTATGCGCCGGCACTACAAAGCCTCATTTTCTCCAGACTCGGAGCAGCAGCAGCAGCAGCGAAGCCTCCTTGTTCCCGATGACCTCGGATATCTTTTCTGCTATTTATTTTCAGGCTCTGATGCGATGCATTGTATGTGGGTGGGGCGGCTCTCTGGGGGCCCCAGCCTGGCCCCTGTTCATATGATCAGGCCCTACATGGAGTGGCATTTGGCCTGGCCCTGTGGGGCCCCCGTCTGGGAGCAGAGAGCTGATCTGCAGCCAGCCTGGAATGCCAGACATTTGAAGTCAGACTTGTGAAAAAAGAACGAAGGCTGGTAGGAGTTTGGTCAAATAGGCCCCTGTGTCTAAAATAGCCCACAGACTCTGTGCGAGAGGGAGGGTGGAAGGAGACAAAGCGTCTTCCCGTAAGCTGACATTAGGGAAGGAAAGGCCGGCCGTCCAACCTTTGCTTGAATACAAAAGTACAAGAATAGGCAAAGTTGTTTGTGTGCTTGTTACCTCTCGTGTGGATTGTGTCCATCTCCTCACCTGTCTGTCATTAACAGTGTGCCCATAACTGCATACCTATGCAGAAACATGCAAACAAACAAACGATGTGTGAAGCTTCACCAGCGATGCTGTTACAGCATCTGTGTCACACTGGTTCAGCAGTTCAACAGTTATCACACCAGGGAGATGACACTGCACTCTGGGAAAGAGAAAAACTCATCACACAGAGTGACAGACAAGAGGATTCTCTCTCTCTCTCGCTCTCGCTCTCTCTCTCTCTCTCTCTCCCCCCCCTCTCTGTCCCTGATGTGTTTTTCTCTGTTCTCATATTTTTCACGATATTCATTTCTATGTTGTCAAATTGTAGCTCCTTCTTTTCTTGTTTCTCTCTCTCTCCCCCTCTCTCTCTCTCTCTCTCTCTCTCTCTCTCTCTCTCTCTCTCTCTCAATCTCTCTCTCTCTCTCTCTCTCTCTCTCTCTCTCTCTCTCTCTCTCTCTCCCTCTCTCTCTCTCTCTCTCTCTCTCCATAAGTATCTATCAGAGAATCTTTTCATTCACTTTCAAGATTCTTCTTTCTCTGTTCTCATATTTTTCACGATATTTATTTCTATGTTGTCAAATTGTATCTCCTTCTTTACTTGTTTCTCTCTCTCTCTCTCTCTCCCTCTCCCTCTCTCTCTCTCTCCCTCTCTCTCATTTACACATACAGTGCACACTCAGCTCCCATCATCTTTTTCCTCGTCCCTCTGTCTCGTGGGGCTGTTTTACTGGTGTCTATGAGCTTAGCTAGGCTAGGGATGTCAATTATAGGACTATGATAGGGCCCCCGCTGCATTATGCATGGAAGTGTCCCGCTGGGGAAAAAATGGCCTGCAGCCAGGAACGATGGATGGAGGGATGAATAATGGATGGAGAGATGGAGGAGCGAAACACTATTGCAATCTGTGTCGCACCAAATTGAAGACTTGCCCCGACTCACACCTCTGAAATTCAAGGCCAAGTCACCCCGGGTGACTCCGAGTCGTGAGGTTGTGGTGTGAGAACGCACAGGAGGGCTTTAATGAGTATTACATTTTGTGCGTTAAGATCCGATGATGTACCGCCATCAGAAAAGGTCACCTCAGGTCCATGTCTGTGATGCTAAATGCAGACGGCTTCTCATCGTGATCACTTTTCAAAATGTAGAGTGTTCTCATGCGTGTGCTTGTGTGTGAGTTTCTGAGCATATTCATGCATAGTTTTCTCCAAGCCTTAAGACAAACCGCATGAAGGAAGTCAAGAAGAAGAAATATAATTGACAGCGGAGATTCAAATTTCTTTGGCATCCAATTAAATCTCAGAGATTGTATTTCCATCTCATTAATGCATTGTTTATAAGAATATGACTAAGTAAGGGGGAGTAGAGCATAAATCTTTATTACGCCCTACGGGCAAACAGAGATTACAAACATCAAAAACAGACATGAGACTGGACCAACTAATAGGAGTTCATTTACAGGCTCTAAAGGGGTCAGTGGGCAAAATTCAATCAAACATCCCATCATTAAACACCAAGTAAGGTGCAATCATTGGGAAAGTGTTAGCAGCATTGTCTGGAGTCCAAACCAAATGTCTTTTTATTTGAATCACCTCCAGGTGTTTTTGATCCTCCATTTGTATAAAATGTCAAGATATCTTTGAACAGACTTTATGTGGATTCTCTTCATCAGATTCCCCCGTCTGTAAAAAGTCAGTAACACAAGTAAAAAGGGGGAATATTGAAAGTGAAGGGCAACACTTCACTTCCAGTAGAGTCTAGTTATTGCAGTGGGATATCATCTGTTGAATGCATCTACAACAGCACCGCAAAAATCTGTGTTTTAATTCCATTACGATAAAGTAAATAAACCCTATTTCCTAATCCTGCACCGCAATCAGGAATTGTCCTTAGGCAATCAATATTGACTAAAATGAATATCAACATCAACAACTCAAAAATAATCTGAAAATGTTCCCATTTGTAAGTGTTTTGTCAACAAGTGTGTGATGCAAAGACGTTGTCTGACTATAATGTAACTTGCAGTGCTGTCACTTAATGCTTGATTGATTGTAATTGTTGGTTTGCTTTCGCAGCTTTTGTTTTGTGAGTCACATATGCATTTGCAAAAAACGGAGAATTTGGAAGCACATTGTGCAATGAAGACAGAATTTTCTTCAAATGAATCTGTAATACCTTATTTAAAATAAAGCAGGGAAACTGGTGATTGTTAATCAGGGATGAACTTTCATGCCCTCAGCAGAGTCAGGCCTACAGAGGAGATCATAGGTGTATCCATATGTGCAGGTGCCACAGATGTGATCCATGTGTGTGTGTGTGAGACGTCTTTCCATCCGTGTGTCCCCGACAGGTCCCTGATGTCAACTAATGTCATTCAGTGTATCAGTGAATGTGAAAGATGCTGTTGTTTATTCACCCCCGCCATGGTGGGATGACACTATTTATCACTGTAGTGATGGATTCCACGTCCCTCAGAGGAGCGTGTGCAAGCGGCGTCTCTGAAAGGCTGTCTTTGTGTTTCACACTCGCTCGCACACACAGACGCACGCATATAACGCACTGCTGGAACTGACAACAAAGGCGTGCTTATCCAATTGTGGGGGAATAAGATTAGGCTACAAAGAAACTCATAAGGCTAATGTTAGCATCCCCTGCTCCAGTGAGAGCTTTTGTTTGCGTAATCAGGAAAAAAAACACAGGATTAGGTTTGAGATGCTGTCTCGGAAATGATGCCCCTAAGACCCTTTTGTATGATGTCGACATGTTCCCAAGTAACAAAAGCCAATAGCCGGCCTTCCATCTGATAAAACAATCCTCGGGGGAAATACAGAGCGTTCGTGTTGCTCAGATATCCAATTTTGTTTTCCTCCAAAATAGACTGTCTGGCAGACCCGGACTAACCTATGACTTAACTCCCATGTTTTCATTTATAATTGACTTGTCACCATAATTAGGTTATGGCAAGAAAAGAAAAATAACTCTTCCGTCAACTGCTGTTTTAAGACGCTAATCTTTCCTTAATGAGAGCAGCTCATTTTAGTAGACTGTCAACAGGTGAAGGGATTGTCACAACTGTGTCTCTGCAGAAGCACAACCACTCTTTACGGCTTTCTAGACGCAAACATGTCGTTAACGTATATCGACGATGCTTAAGAAAGCGGACTATAGAACGAAGGGAAACGGAGAGAAGACCTTTCTTCTGTAATGTAGAGGCATCTTTAACATATTTGACACAGTAGTAGGGCGGTATGACCCTTTTTGAAAAATACTTGCAGTTTGCCATAAATTCTCCTCCCATTGTCAGGTCAATAGTGGCTGGGACACTTAAAGATCGAGACAGCGTGAGGGGAGCTCTAGACAACCCGGTGTTGTTTTATGGGCCAGGAGAGAGAGAGAGAGAGAGAGAGAGAGAGAGACCATTCATTAGCACCTCTGTGACCCGTCACCCATTCTTCTTTTGAAGAATGGCCTGCCTCTCACGCACACTCGGCCCTAAGCCCCTCAGGGCGCACAGAGCCCGTTACACAAGACAGAAGTAAAGAAAGCTCCGCAACAGTCTTCAGCTGTGACCTTGACTTTGACAGAGTACTCCTATTGGTGCTGTTCCACCCGTTCTGTCTCATGGTTTAAAAATCACATGTCTATGTGAAGCTGAAAGTCTACATTGTGAGGCTTTTAGACAGATCCTGTATAACATCACACATGAAATGGATGTGGTTGAAAAACTACAAGACCATTTAAAATGAATGAAGAACCCCGTAAGTGCCCGTCATGTCCCGGCCTCGTTGACGGGACAGATCTTCATGCACCTGCTTCCAGTGCCTTAGACCACCAGCCTGCCAAGTGCTGCCTAAGATTCAACACCAACCGCAGGAAGATCGCCTCCGACCATTTGCGGCGTCTTGACTGATCTGTAACTTTTGGCCAAAAGCTCCCAGAATTGCTAGTTTTCTTTGCTTACTTTTACCCATAGTTGGTTCACAATTTCAGTCAAAGGGAGCATGATGTTCTAGCTTGACGTTTGTACAGGGCAGTTAGATTTGGCAAGAACATTTGATGAGTAAGCTGCCCTTTGCTAATGATAATAATGTAGAAGATGGTAAAAGGGATGGGCAGTGAGTGACTCCCATACTCATAAGTATGCACACATGTTGATTCGTCTTACTGTACATGTTCAGGCCAAACTTTCTGTAATCATAGGTGTGGAACATTGCTTCAGTAACTCATCTTTTTTTGGAGGGTGGTCCAGTTTTTTTGCTCACCCTTTTCCCTCATTTCTCACTCTTTTCCGTTCCGTTTATAATTTATCTCTGGCTTTATGTCCCTCGTTCATTCTGTATTTCTGTCATTTGTCTTCTTCCAGCCCCCATATCATGTTCCTGTCCCAGAGTGCGCTGTGTGCTGGGAGTCTTGGTTCTGGAGAGAACGGCCTGTCTCTGTGCGGGTCCAGGATCTGCCATGAGATCGCCCACTCCTGGTTCGGCCTGGTTATCGGCGCCAGAGACTGGACTGAAGAATGGATCAGCGAGGGCTTTGCCACCTACCTGGAGGACATTATCTGGGCCCAAGCACAACAAGTACAGTAAAATCAATGCCTGAAGACTGCAGTTTACTGCAGCTATTTTATCAAAGTAACTTAATGGTGGCCTTTTTAAGCCTGAGCTTTCAGAAACACCACTTAAGACAACTTGTGAAGTCCATTTTGCCGTGGCCGTCTCGAGGAAGTTTCCACTAAGTGAGCAACTTGCTCTCATTATAAATTGATAATCAGTCAATGAAAAACAACCGTAGGAATCGTTAAGGGTGTTTTCACACAAAGCTTGTTTGGACCAGTCGTGTGGAAACCACATAAACATAATGAAAACAATTAGCAATAATAGCTGGTGCTCCATAATGAAGAAGACAAAAACAACAAAAAGAGGAGAACAATTTGTTCGCGCATGGCAGTTATTCACAACTTTTGGACTGCTTGGATGTTGCAGTGTTAACAGAAACAAACTGAGGAGCAAATTTGATCAAATAAGTCCCTGAATTGAACAAAGGAAATGAACTGCAGGCCTGAAAAAACACCAATATTTGTGATGTTTATGTAGTTCTTTTTTTCTTTTCTTGTCATCTTCTAAAGGTTCCTCTATACTGTATGATCCAGCACCTTCATACCACTGGTAACATGTAACAACTCAGGGAAACACAGGTTGACATTCCAACCATCCATTTCCACAACGTATGTGCCAGGATTCTCAAATGCTGCTGTTGTGGTCGGTCAGGTGCAGTTGCCATTGCATTATTGTCGTAAAAACCAGGTGTTGGCTGGAAAAAAGACGAAAGAGTAAAGAATTTCCTGTGCCAACCATAAAAAAAAATATACCGTCAAACCCAAATCCGCTGACCTACAAAAAACCAAGAGGAGCTGAACCACACCAGGGTTGTGAAAAAGTACTACTGTCACCCACTCCTTAAAAAAGTGGGACATTTCAAAGAAGTTAATCCTAGATCAAAGATTTTTTTTAAATTTTTTTAAACAATGTTGATTAAGGATGCCTGCAGAAAAAGGAGGGACACAACAGGACAAAGGATGAGGGTGAAGCATCGGTATGAATCATTTGCTTAATTGCAGAGCCGATGAGCTAACGCAGATCTAATCCTCCTACTTGCTTTCCCACACTGTCTAGGGTTACGCAAATGTTTTTCTTGTGTCTGCGCTGTTTAACCATGTCACCTTTTTGATGTGTGCTTGGCTCTGAAGGCATAGATTAAAGTAGACCTGTTATTGCTGCCAAACTCAATAAGACACGGTGTCAGAGGTAGCAGCAGGGCCGCCTGTATCTTGATATCAGTGTGCATTTGACTCTTGATTTAATCAGACTCCTTCTGTTCTTTGCTGATGAAATTCACCATATTTTATTTTTCCTCCCTCTGAATTCTTTGCTCCACCATAACCCTTTCCCTCACGTCTTTATAACCCTCCATTTTTTTGTCTCCCTTCAGGTCTCCTTACAAGAGACAGCAGAGCAGTCTGACCTGAAGGCTCTGCTGAGGTGGAGACGACTCTCTGATGAGTTGCAGAACTCAGAGGAGGCACTTCAAATCCTTAGGTGAGTGTGTGTGTGTGCGTGTGTTTTTTTGGTCAAGGACCTCTGTTTTAATTGTCATACTGTTGTTGCTGCTGTAGAGGAAATAGCTCCTTAAAAAAAAAGAAGAGAAACAACACCTTCAATAAGTATGCTTAAAGCAGAACACTGACGAGGAATCGACCCCGGCTGCTGACTGCTGATCGTTAGTTTTATTCCTTAAAATTTCAGGAGAGGTTTAGCAAACCACCCTAGGTTCAACACGTACAGAGGAGGCAACATCTTCCCACAGCAGTCAGTGCAACTACTTAATTGTGTTCCTCTGGTACCAGTGCTTGAGATTCTCCTTCTTCACACACTAGGAGATGTTTTGTTAGCGTCTGCACGTGCAGAACGCACACATGAGGTATATGCATTCCAGGGGTACGGGTGTGGCAGGTGTGGCGAGTATATCCAGGTGTACTGTCATGTCTCGGAAAAGCTTTGCACACAAGCATGGCAAGTACGCACAAACGCACAAACTCTTCATCTGACCCTGACAATGTGGGGCCCACACCCTGTTTGTTTTATCCAGGGTGGAAGCACAGTGTCATCAGGGGATTATAGGTGTAAACCCCGGCCGGGAGTTAACTGATTAAGGTTGGAAATGCACTTGTTAGCATTGTGCCTTACATTTTAGTAGCTCTTCCCTCTTGGACGGAAAAAAAAAAAAGCCTTCACTGGAGATTCACACTTGTAAGAGGCCGTGCAAAGCGTGACAGCAAATCGATGCGTTATTGATTTCGTGGCACTTCTGCTCGGCTCTAACTTCCAACTGTGTCACTTCACTAATAATGTGTTGACTTCACACAAAGGAAACACTTGTGCATTAATAGTGTTTAGAGTTCAAATCAATCAGGCTGTGAAAAGCTTCAGTATTCATAACAGAGATTTGACTATTTTTTGATTTACTTTAAAGGATTGAAGTGTTTTTTTGGGAAACGTGTTACTCTTTTCGTACTCGTACGCTGATAACCGCCGGTGTGTGTTGTTGCATGATGAAGTTTCACATTTGTGGCAGAATGAGGTATTGAAATAAGAAGCAGTGTGTGAGTGAAAGGGTTAAACAGGCACTTGAGATCTGTGTCTGTCTCTCAGTCAGTTAGTCAGTCAGTCAGGGTGTTCCCCTATGAGGCAGACACACGGGTGATTAGGAGGATCAGGTTTCTCTTCACCTGATGGGGGTTAAGTCAACAACACAAAAGTAACATCTGAAAAAAAAATGCAAACAACACTTGCATTCACATATCTGCACATACACACATGCTCATACGCATGGATGCGTACATTTTTACTGATGATGTGACTTGGAAACGCATTAGTTTAAAAAAAAAAAAGCATGTAATTGCTGAAGCCACCCACGGGAAAGCTATTTGTCAATCCCCACGTCTCTTAAAGCAATGGTAAAGCATGTCGAGGCATAAAGGAACCCTGCTCACACATTATCCTAATGACTGCATACAGTGTGTGTGTGTGTGTGTGTGTGTGTGTGTGTGTGTGTGTGTGTGTGTGTGAGTCGGGTGCAGCTTTCACTTTGCAAATGCAATGATCTTTATCTCATGGGTTTGCAATTTCCAAAAAGTTCCATGGAAATAACTATGTCATTTGCTACTAATTATATGGAAAATAGAGTCAGTGTTCAATTATATCCAATTAATTGCTGTGTAACCTAGAGTCTTTCAGTGCACATCCCGTCAGCTTGAAAATGCAAAAGTGTGAAATGTGCCTACGGGGCGAGCAGCGTACAATTCAACAAATATGAAGTATGGAGTTGCCAATAATGGATGAATGGTGACTGAATATTTACTTCAGCAGCTCCTTCAAAAAAAAGCTCATACCAGGTTCTTTTGGTAGAATCCACAATTTATGCTAATGGTAATGTTAAAATAAGCGTTCTATTGTGCGATGAACTGAATTGGACTGGACTGGGGAGAACTGGACTTGCTTGGTGGAAGCCTGGCTTAAGATCTTGATTTGCTTCAAAGCTGGAAACGGGCCATGCTACTTTTTGATGTTTGCTAGTCTGCCTGTATGCCCAGTTCCTGATGTGGCTCCGCTGCTTAGCATTTCGACTGTGGTTGAAACATAATACGAGTAAACACATTCTGTCTGTCACAATGCACAGAGAGAGAAATGTCAGAGAGGTACTGGTGAAGGGAAAGGGAACGCAAAGGGATGTACAGAGAGAGAGATACGCTCAACATCACCAGTATACACACACACACACACACACACACACACACACACACACACACACACACACACACACACACACACACAATAGCACACACACACATGAAGGCTAAATGGCAGATTGTGCTTTTCCAAGTTCAGTGGGTCACAATGGACACCCCCTGATCCAGCAGGGGCCCCAGTGGCCAGTGTTTATCTGTCCATTTCAGAAGAGTTCTATTTAGGGCAGCCTGGGCCAGACGCCATTCTCCCTGCTGATTCACTGGGCTGCTGGGAGCACTGCTCTACCTTATCCGGTTTCCACAGTCAACCCAGTGTAATTTATCAGGATATGGCTCACGGAGCCATAAACCTCTGTCTGTCTGTGTGTGTGTGTGTGTGTGTGTGTGTGTGTGTGTGTGTGTGTGTGTGTGTGTGTGTGTGTGTGTGTGTGTGTGTGTGTGTGTGTGTGTGTGTGTGCGCGTGTGCGTGTACGTTCATGTACGTTTTACATTAAGTTCTGTCAGTAATAGCTCCTGATTTCCTCTCTCTCTCTCTCTCTCTCTCTCTCTCTCTCTCTCTCTCTCTCGCGCTCTCTCTCTCTCTCTCTCTCTCTCTCTCTCTCTCTCTGACACACTTAGGTGTATGCATGTGTACCCCCCCACACACAGACAGACAAACACCCTCCTTCTCACACACATGGCCTACGTAGTCAGATAACAGCACCGTTTGTTCTGCAATGCATTGAGCTATTGTGTGATTCTCCAAGGCAGCGAGCAGCGATTCCTCTTAAAGCTGTAGTAAATCATGTCTGACAAAGAGAGGCGGAAAAAGCCCGAGATTTACACATCCATACATCGCTGGTCTGGACAGCGGGAAGGGTGGAGTTCCTTTTGTCTAACACGGCAGTGATGGATCAACATTTCTCCTCTCAGCGCTGTGCCGCTAGTATCTCTGACCCAGGAAACCGACACGTTTCTCTTCTGGAAATACATGTTCTGTCATTGTTTTTCATCTCTTGCCCCCAGTCCCTCTTTCTCTCTGTACTTCTCTGTCTGACACACATTTAAACACACTCACACAATTTCCCAGGGATACAGCATGTCCTGCTTTCTTAAAAAAAAAAAAAGGTAATTTCATCTTATCAGCAGCAACAGACAGACATGGGCACTACGGGCAGGAGACAGGACAGGGAGCAAGTTTAAAAAAAACTCCATGATAAAATAAGGGGGGGGGGGGGGGGGATATTGTAGCCATGACACACTGAGAATAAGTAAAAGAGCCTTTTTACAACAACTAAAACAGATTATTTTACAATTCAGATTGTGCCATATTTGACTGTTAATCCATACGTTCACTGTCTGCCTCATGATATTGACAGGCAGCTTTTAATGTACAGACACCACAAAGACATTACAGAGATGCTTCCGAAATGGATTTTCCCAAATCAAATTCATAGGTGTTGGGATTTTTTTTTCTCACACAAGAGAGTCCGGTCGAATTCAGGAATTTCAGGAAGTCGATGGTGTCGTCGCTCAGTCCCGCCGAGCGAACCAAACATTCCCGTCTGTCTGCTGTCCTCGTCCTCTTCCTGTCTTCAACCCTAATCTTTGTTTTAATGAATCGGATACATGAAGCAGATTTTGAATGTGGGTCCTTTGGTCTCCCTGTTTACATATGTATGTGTGTGTGTGTGTGTGTGTGTGTGTGTGTGTGTGTGTGTGTGTCTGGCCCTGTCATGGAGCGGCCCTGTGGAAAAGTGCTAGCCAATGAGGAAGGGTGTATTGATTTGTGGGCCAGGCGCCTGGCGTATCGACTTGGCAGGGGGGGGGGGGGATCCTTCAAGGCCTTCCTATTGGCACACTGAGTTAATCTGCTCAGCCTGATCGATACCACCTAACTGAAACTATCATTGCACAGCATCCCACGTCAGCGCTGTGTTTGTTTGGCTTTCATTGGTTTTATGTGTGTTTATGCAGGTTGAAGGGATGATTTGTATCTGTGTGACAGGGAGAGCGTAACCTAGAGCATGCCTCTTTTGTGCCTGTGGACAGGGGTGCTTTTTTTTCCTTCTTTTTTGTGGAAGTGTTATATGTTCGCTCAGTGAGTCACGGGCAGTAAAGTCAGAGCGCAGCACTGTGAGTCATATAAACAGTATAGCACGCCATTATAAATCTGCAGCTTGATTTCCAGCCCGCCTCGGGCAAAGTATGGCAACTTGGCAATGTGTTCGCTATTGAGAGGTCCGGCTGAGTGGCTGGATTTAGTGTTGCTGACGGTGCTCTGTAGAAATTGTAGTTTACCTGCAACTAAAAATGCTTTTGGCTGTCTTAACTCCACCCCGCTCTGTCGTTGCGTTTCTGCTTGTGTCGTTTTCTGTGCACCTTCCTGTTTACTTTATTGGTGTTGGATGTCTTTTTCCGTCCGTGCCCATTTCCTATAACCTGTCTTATCTTCTGTGTATTTTTGTTTATCTGCTCGTTTGTCCTCCTGCAGACCTAACATGGAGGACACTGGTCAGGTCAGTGAGTCTGGCTCCTCCACGGTCAAACATGCCCTCAACCCTGACAAAAGCTTCATGCAAGTCCACTACCTCAAGGTGGGATACATGTGGGGAAGGTGGGGAGGGGGGGGATTGGGAAATATGGACGGAGTAGTAGAAAAGGAAGGAAGTGAAAGAAGGAAACAAAAGAGTTATAGAAACAAATAGAAACAAAAGCCTGAATCCTTGTTGGATGTGCTTGGAAAAGCACTTGTAATGACTATAGATGTTGCTGCAATGCTTCTCTGTTTTGTCCTTGATGGATCATGTTTTGTTGCCTTTATTTGTCTCGTTCTTTGTCCAGGGTTACTTCCTGCTCAGGTTCTTGGCCAGTCAAGTGGGAGAGAAAGAATTCATCGACTTCTTCCGAGTATTTGTGAAGAAAATACCACGGGCAGCTCATTTTGTCTCAGGCGAGGCTGCAGTACGGGGAACTTTAATTGAGAATTTCGTTTGTTGACTCGCAGCTACTTGAGAGGCTGTTAATAAAAACTGAGCTGAGGTTTGAACTGTTTAAATATGACCCGTCTCTGAGGCACAATGTTATTTCCATAAATTAATTGGGAGGCTGATGTAAGCTTGATTGCCACAATGTTACAAGAGTTGAAAATGCTCCAGCAGCATTTCAAATTGATGGCCGCACATCAGCTCAGCCACATTATGTTTATTCTGCCGGGGCCATGAAGCTGAGCGATCACACCTGGAAGTCGGTGTGTTTTGTGTGTGTGTGTGTGTCCGTGTGTGTGTCCGTGTGTGTGTGTGTGTGTGTGTGTGTGTGTGTGTGATACGTGATATGTGATGTGTTCCACCTGGCTCCTGTTTCTTCAGTGGCAGGCTGAGGCTTCCCACTAAATAATGGATGTAACATAAACACTGTTTAACCTTGCACTCCTGACTTAAGATCAGGTATGCCTTTCTCTTTCTTTTTTCCCCCCTCCTCTCACACCTCTCTAAAAAGCCTTCATTCCTGTCTGTTTTCTGTTTTTGTTCTTTCTGATAGGATTTCCTGCGAATGCTGCTGATTACCTTCCCCGACATTGAGAGGTATGTAAGTGGCTATGAATAATGCTTACAGTGTAATTCATGAATAATGAAAAATGTCTAGACGCATTAAAATCACTTTGGATTGTGCTCAAGCATCGGTAGCCTGGTGTTCAGTTCCAAATTAAAGATACGGTATTCATCAATTTTCTGTTTGAATTTAGTGCTACAATTTGTTTTATCTCAACAGATGTGACTTGTTAGTAGATTTACTGTCAAATATATCAGCATGTTGTTGATTTGGCCTCTCGTCTCGGTCCTGCTGTGGAAACATGGACCAGCGACAGCTCCCAAAAGCAATCCTGTTAGAGAAGTCTCATCCACTCTCATATTAATTGAAGTGTAAAAGGATAACTGCTCCTCCTGCTCTCCTCCTCTCTAATTTTCTCCCTCCCTCTCTGCGCTTGCTTAATCATTCACTTCTCTATTTCCTCTGATTGCTTCATTAACCTCTTCTTCCGCCTGTCTCTCTGTCCTCTCTTTCTCCCTGTCTGTCTTTCGCTTTGTTTTTCCCTCCCTTTCTCACCCTTCTTGTCTGCCCTGAATGTTGTCTTTTTGCCTTTTCTGTCATGTGGAGCGTTCTGCTGGACTTGCACGGATTGATTGAATTAAACAGAGGGAGTTGGGGACAGTCAATATTTGGATCCGATGCCTCTTTCAGTAAACAACCCGCTAGAAGGTTCAGGATAAGAATAGACACTCACTGTGGGCCATGGCCGCTCTTTGTGCAGGGTCATGTATCCTGCTCATTCCCCAGACTAACTGGGGAACATAATATTTATAAGACTAAACATAAACAACTATAAAAACCCCCCATTTAACAATGAAAAATCAATGCGTTCATTGATTTGTGCTAATAAGAAACTACTGTTTTTCCAGCATCACCGTCACTTTTTCCCATCTATCACCATTAAGGGTAATTACCAATCAAATGAAATGAAGATGCAAAGATCAACGTGAAAGAACCGGTGGATACACGTCTCGTCTGCTCTCGTGAGACGTGAAGCTTATTTCTATCCAGCGCTATTATGAGGAGTATCTGACAGGCCGTGTGGCGTATTAACTGTATTACCCTTTTGTTTGCTGTAACTATGCTCACATAATACCATGTAATCCTACCTTATGGGCGTCTCACTGTTGATGTGGCAGATGTTCAGTCTATACATGCTCTCTATGGTTCAACACCAAATGCCAAGAGCTGAAATGACCTCGTGGTGAAGTCACTGAAGACATCTTTAGTGACCACTTTCTGGGCAAACTAGTGCTTTAAGGGGATTGGCTCTTCTAGTACACAGCGGAGTGTGAACGCCAAGTCTTTTTTTCAACACGCGTGTCGCTGTGTGACGGCCGTGACACGCTACACGCATCTCAGCTTTTTTCAAGCGCTCCAATGAAGCGTCCACCAGTCGTATGTTTTTGTTCACCCTGTGAAGTAAGAGGCAACGGACTTATTGACAGAAAACGTTCGACCATCACACAAAAATAAAGAAAAAAAAAATCTTTCTGTTGCTCCAAAATGATTTCTGAAATAGACACATTTTGTATACTTTGTATACTTTGCATACGCAACACTCTTCATACACGCTGCGGAGTGCTTGTGGAATGTTTGTGTGCGCATTTGTCTTTGCAAGCCAGTTCTGTCACTATTTGTATTCTGTGTATGGTATGTGGTTTGTGCACGACGTTCACTTGAGCCTCTCCTGAGGCACACACACACACACACCCAAGTGTACACACATACATGCTTACTATAAGTGCATACTCACAAAACCCAATTCATTGTCTGTGCATGCCTGTTTGCTTGTCCTTGTATAGGACAGTGGGTGTGCCCCTCGTTTTGTTTAAGGTGTTGGCCTAAATCTCAAGTCCGCCATGTGCCCAACAATTTTTTTTTTTTTTCCCAGAGCTATGTATTCATAGGTTGTCTTTGTCAATAACCAGTCATTGCTATAATAATAGGAATAATACTAACACTTGTGCCATTGTGTCCAGAAGAGGCCTCACCCTCAGTGCTGTTTATGCTGACTGGCTCGATCGACCGGGAATTCCAAAGGTATGAAAAGTCTCGCTTTCTATCTGTCTTTCGTTATTTGTTAGAATATAGAATTTGATAATGTTCTATAATCTATCTTTAGAAAAATCTAATTACCCAACAAGCCAAATTATCAAGTTAATTAAACTTTTAACTTGATACATTTTTACACTTGACTGTAATGTATAAAATGAATTATTACAATGTATGCATAACACTAGTGCAATAATTCAGCACTATTGACTTTGGACCGTTAATTAGTTTGGTCCGTACATTTCTTTTTATTGTCCACTGTGCTCAGACGCATCATCTGTTTAGCTATCCTCCTTATTGTTTCTTTATCATATGAGGTAATGGAAACAAATGATCACACAGCTGTTGTTTTGCAGCATTGATGCTGGCAGTCAATACCTTTTATTTAGCACTTGTTGTGATCCTTTCATACCTGGGACATGCCTGCACAGGGGGATATTTTTTATAGTACTCAGTGGAAGAGATGGAAGAGATTGGGTCTTCTAGTTTGGGTTTAATTGGCTGCTTGCACAGCTTTGTCTAAACTTTGCTTACTTCAAGATATCCAGAACACTTCCATATACTGTAGCCGCCATAGCTTTACCT
>NW_027176975.1:4349961-4379098 GCF_023349555.1 Cebidichthys violaceus | reverse complement strand
TCTTGCAGAAGCTTTTTCCTGTGTTGATGTGCCAGTCACCAGCTAATAAGATCAGTCAGATCGATTGAAACCTTTTACAGATGCAAGTGCTTGTGCATTATGTACACTAGACACATTTTTAAAGTCTCTCTCTCTCTCTCTATCTCTCTCTATCTCTCTCTCTCTCTCTCTCTTCTCTCTTTCCTCTGCCTCCAATCCATCGCTGGACAATGTGCTTGAATTGGAGAAAGGCAGGAAATGGTTTGGCCTAATAATAAACAATGACATTCACAGTAAGAGATGTGGAATGGGAAGGCCGGGGCCGACCTATTTTAGACTTCAGAGTTTAGATGAGTAAGCACTCCCTTTGGGATGATGGATCTAGACTGAGAGACTTTGTTTCAATACAGGCTACCCTTGATTCACCAGAGCTTTCAGCCTGATACCTTCTCCTAACTCCTAGAACTTACACTAACATTTAAAGGTTGTCTTTTACTGCCTGGATTATTAATAAAATCAATTTTTTTTGTTGCGAGTATTATCATAGACTGATATAACATAGTTGTTTAAACAGCTTTACCTGGTAAATAAGCACTTTAAACACATTTCTGTGCCTCCAGGCCTAAATTGGATTTGACTTATCTCAAGGTGGTAAACACGTTTGAATATGATGGGTTTGGCTTTTTAGATAAAGAAAATAGCTTTTTTTATTTAAGAAAAAAAATAAATCTGTCCATACTCCATAAAGTGAGGTATTAAAAAATGTACTTTTTTGGTATTAGAACCAAAAACTGGTATATTTATTGTCTTTCATTGTTGTTGTTTTTAAAGTTTTATACAAAACTATATATATTACATCTACTTTATTTATATATTGAAGAATAGCCATAAATAATTCAGCTACAAACACTCACCAGACTGTGTATTGATCTCAGGAAGATACAGGGCAGGCTTCTCATGCATGTTTATGAGCGAGAGGTGTAACTTCTGAACACGCAATCTGACATTGATTCACTAGAGCGACACTACGGAGACGGGGGGGGGGGGGGGGGGGGGTGGGGGACGAAGAGAGTTTTAGAAAGACAAAAGCCTCGCTATTCAGGGAACGGTTGCGGGGATCTAGGCAGCAAAAGAGCCATGTGTGGTATCCGGTTACACAATGCCAATTTACTGCTTCAATACTCACTACGTTTGATACAGCCCACTCTAACACCTCCCTTCTCTCTATACCTCAGCGTGTCGCCCCCCAACCCCCCCCCCCTCCATCTCCTTGGCTTCTACACACACCTTCATGCTATTTCTGCCAGAGTACTTGTATAATACTCAGAGAGGAGTACTCAGGCATGCAGTTAAAGTATTGAAGGTTGTGTGTGGCTATGGTAACGCTAACGGCATCGCATTGAATCGCTGCATGGGTGTGCGTGGGAACGTGTGTGGAGTATGTATCCTAGTTTGTATAATTATGACGCTGCGTCTCTCGTGTGTGTGTGTGTGTGTGTGTGTGTGTGTGTGTGTGTGTGTGTGAGAGAATTACAAACTCCTTGCTTCCATGCAATCCCTGTCTGTCTTCCGTCTGTCTCCCGACTGTGTCCTTATTTCCCCCCAACAAGCACACTCCCACTGACACACACAACCCCCACCGTCATCTCTCCGATATGTGATTCACATCACTCGAGCAGTGGCTCTGCTGAAAGCCTTAATAAGGTTAGAGAGTAAGTGCTCTGTGTTTGTGCCTGCTAGCTGCTCTCTGTGCGTAGGTGTGTGTTTGCATGCATGCACAGCTCTTCGTGTGTGTGTGTGTGTGTGTGTGTGTGTGTGTGTGCGTGTGCGTGACGGTGGAGGAGTGGATGTGTAGAGGACTCTGGTGACTGTCTGTCCTTAAGTTGCTAGTTATTGAGGTTTTTTTCCTTCTTCCTCCTCCTCTTTTTTTTTCTCTTCTCCTCCACTCTTCCTCCTTTCTGTCATCCTCCAGAGTCAATTTGCGAGTTTCCGTCAGAGGAACAAGTGATCGCGCTCCCACCTCCTCCTTCTCCTCTCACCCTCCCCTTCCTGCTTTGCTCTCTGTCTCTCTCTCTCTCTCTCTCTCTTTCTCTCTCTCTCTCTCTCTCTCTTTCTCTCTCTCTCCCTCTCTCTCTCTCTCTCTCTCTCTCTCTCTCTCTCTCTCTCTCTCTCTCTCTCTCTTTCTCTTTCTCTCTCCCTCTCTCTCCCTCTCTCCCTCTCTCTCTCTCTCTCTCTTTCTCTCGCTCGCTCTCTGCCTCTGCAAAGCATTCCACTCTGTCCCGATCACTTGCCCCCGGCTCACTGCTTTCCCTTCTTCTGTGTCGTTCAGTGGCTGTATGAAAGGAACGCCGTGTGGTCACAGGCGAGGCTGGTGGAAGAAGTCAAAGCAGAGGTAAGCACTCTCTCTCTCGCTCTCTCTCTCTCTTTCCCCCTCTTCTCTCTTTTCCAGTCTCTTCTTCTCGTCTTCAGGGAGTGGCAGACAGACTGGGGGGCAGCTCTCAGATTTTAAATGTTGCCCCCTCAGCCTGCTCGATATGACTGTCATCTGAATCTCTCTTTTCCTTCACTCAGATATTTTGCCACTGTTTCTCGGCGCTGCCTCCTCTTTGTTTCTTCTTGTTCTTCTCTGTCTCATTTACATGCTCTGTTTCACAATGTTCGATACCATCTCTTATCTCTACCTCTCTTGCGCTCCATCTACCTTTGCTCATTTGCTCCCTGTATCAGTCTCTCCCTCTGTCTGCCTCTGAGTGAAGTGCGGCAGCGCTTTACATCTGTTGCGTGTCATTCTGTGCTGTCTATCAGATTTCCCATAAAGCTCCCGCGTTGTTCCTAATTGCTTTGCCTATGTTTTCCAATTCTTCCATTAATCTCTCCGTTTAAATACAATTGAATCCGACCTGAAGAGAATATCTGTCAAATATTTTACGAGGACACAAAGAATGCCCGAGTGATCTCAGAAATGACTCGTCCACTTCACGGGCTGTTAAAGTGTTTGGACTCTTGGGTAACAAACTGCGCTACGACGGTGTATTTATTCTGAGATATAAACTGAAGCGGAGGAGAGGAGATAGAGTTTGGCCTTGATAGTGATTGGCTGTTTAATGGAGATCTATGGTGCGGGGAGTTGCTCCGCTCCAGGCTCCGTCACAGCAACATACTTTCACTATTACTCTTTTTGTCTCAGCCGGCCGTTTGTGTCGGTTATATATGGAGCACAAGTGAGCGCTGAAAGGTTGGAATTAATGTGTGCGTGTGTGTGTGTGTGTGTGTGTGTGTGTGTGTGTGTGTGTGTGCGAGAGAGAGAGAGCGAAGGCGCTAGAGACTGTTGTGCATTTGTGTCTCTACTTTACACTCTGTCAAAGCTCGCCTGCCAGTGGCTCACTGAGAGTGTGTAAATGTATATTCCTGTGTGCCTTTCCACTTGAGAGATGGAAAGTGCGCCTGAAGTCTGTTTATATTTACTCTCTGCTATCGGACGTGACCACTCACTCTTTCTCTTTCTCCTCTTTCTTTCTGTCGTTGTTTCATCTTTCTGATTTCTTCGCTCCTGCCCCCCCCCCCCCTTTCTTTTTCTTCTCTCTGTTTCTCCTTCACACTGTCTAATCCCGCTCACTGAAAACCTGACACTTTGTTGTCTCTCTCTACCTCTACCCTCTCTTCTTTTTCCCGCCTTCACCACCTTACCCCCACCCACCCACCCACCCACCTTACCCCCCCCACCCCACCCCCACCCCCACCCTCCCTCCTGCAGGTTGTAAAATGGATTCTCCTCAGTCAGAGTCATCAGGGGAAGGGCAGAAAGCGGAAGAGAACAGAGCCCAAGGTGAACTACAAAGAGGTAGGAAGCACTCTCCAGTATTAAGACCTCTATCTACCGTCCCGCTGCTCTACTTTAACTCTCGGGAGTCTACCGTTCTCTTTGGGGAAACCTCTGTCTTGCTATCTATTTGGGTTTTTCCTCTTCTGATTTAGCTGCCACTCATGAGCTGCAAAACATTTTTGTTTGTCTGACGACACAGTTATCCCCCCCAATTCCTTTCTCTGTGTTGCGTCTGCGAGGACAGACTCCCCTGTACTTGTTTAAGTCTGTGTTTACCGTAAATTCTGTCGCACACATACTTAACCTCTTAAGAGCTTGTGTACATCACATACCCGCCAATGTGTCTGTGTGGTCATGGCCAATGTGTGTGTGGGACAACGCCTGTGTTTGTGTGGAGGGGGCGGGGACCGTTTAGCCTCGACGTTCTGGGTTTTAATTTGGCCTTGAACCTTTGTCACGTCCCTCTTTCTCTCCCTCTTTCTCTTCCTGTCATTTCAAACTGTTTCCTACCAAATAAAATATCCCAAAAAGATGGTTTTTGCCTGTGTGTGTAGTGCTAATTAGTTCTCTCAAGGGATGGCTAATCCCCTCCACCCACTAATTGACACACGCACTTGCACACACGCCTGCATCATTAATGAATGCACACTGATCTATAAGCCACTGAGGGGCCAGAAGTCATTAGCTAGCAGCAGAGCAGCTTATATATATCACTCTCAATATGCTCAGATATTGTATGCTGTTGGAAACATTTGCAAAGCCTCCAATTTTTTTTTGTAGATTACATTTTACGGCATGAATAAGTAAGGTAAGTGCCCCTGGGTATCTTCGAATCATAGAAATCATTGCCAGGAAGATAGATATATCCACTGACTTTTTTTTCGGGTTTTAAATTTCCCCTCGACACTCAGGTCGTACCACAGCTTTCAACAGATGTAATGCAAGCTTGATTCATAAGCAAAGGTCTACATGTTTCACCCGTATACCTGAAGTCCAGAGAGTATTTCATAAAACCGTGGAACATGATTTTTCTGGATTAGATTACCTCCAATTACTGTGCTGTAATTTGGAGCGCACAGTGAATGAAATGCCTGTAGAGTCCGCAGCCAGTGCAGCCCCCCCCCCCCCCCCCCCCCCTTCAACCACCTGATACCTACCGTCTGGCATATTTACAACGTACACATTCATACACACAAATACACTTACTTCTAAGGGGCAGCAAAAGGGGCCTCTTCCTGTGTGTGTGTGTGTGTGTGTGTGTGTGTGTGTGGGGGGGGGGGGGGGGGGGGTTACTGAAATCAGCCTCATGAAAGAATAGCCAATTACTGTCCACTTGGTCATACACAATAGTGAGAAAGAGGAGGGAGGGACGAATGGACGGAGGGATGAAGCGAGGTAGAGGGGGGGGGGGGGGTGTAGGGGCGGGGGTCTGGGAGGTCAGTGTTTGAAGTTACACCATAAAAGCCATCCTGAAAGGAAACACAAAGTGACCCCCCCCCCCCTCCCTTTCCATCCACCCCTCTCCCCCTGCGGCCCAGCCCTCTCCTCTCTGCTCCTCTACATCTCCCTCCCTCCCCTTTGTTTCTGTGTACAGAGAGTGCCCCACGGATGGACCAGGTGTATTTTATATTACTCCTTCATGTACTTCAAACACCAAACAGCCCAATTTCTACTCAACCCCTCTTTTCATCTACCTCTCCTCCCTCTCTCTTCCCCGCGTCTACCAGCCTGTTGCAAGGCTATAAATCACGAAGCAAACCCGATCGGAAAAGGAGGAGAGAAGAATTGAGGTGGGGTGGTGGTGGGGGGGTAAAACACAGGAGACAGGAAGACGGGGAAGATGAAGTTTGGATGAATCGGAGATGAAGATACAAGTGGAGCATAGAGCAACGAGAGTGGAATATGAAAAACAACACTTGACGCCACCGCTGGGCATTATGCATCCCCTGTGGTTATCTTTTAGATCCGTTCAAATTGGAATGGAAACATGGATTTAAGCCACAAAATTAGGCAGTTGGGTTGAAAAATACAAATTGAAAGGTAATGTTAGAGGATTCGAGAATAAACAGGCGATGGAATGATGAAGGAGAAAGAGAGGATGAAGAAAAAGTAGAAAAGTAAAGAGCAAAGCCGAGTGCAGAGGACTGGAGCAAGAGCGAAACTGGTGGTGTGATAGAAGTTGATGATTATGAATTCCAGTAGGGTAATGAATCCGTTGCGGGAATTTGAGGAATTGAACAGCAGAGTGGATATTTGAGGAAATTTGAGACGCACGCGAGAGATGAAATATTACTGGACCGGTCAGATGATGAAAGCGTGGTTAGGAAGAGAGATGGCGAGGGAGGGAGTAGAGGAGGTAGGACTTTTAGTGGGCAGGAATTAGGCTGAGCCGGAGTTGCATTAAGCGCTAATGACATCATGGATGATTAGGGAAAACACACACACACACACACACACACACACACACACAAACCTATAGATGCACCCAGTGGAAGGAGCCAGACACCTCCCACAGAGCAGCCCAAGATCTGGTCAGTTTATTAGAGCCAAAGTTTATTACCAACTTCCCGTCGTCTTTGTTTCTGTGGTACGTTGCTGATTCACATGCACCTTTAGTGCGCACGTCTGACTTTTTGTGTGCACGTGTAACTTGCGTGTGTGCATGTGATGAGCGTGCGTGTGTCCAGTGTGTGTGGAGAGGTCTGTAGAGGGATATTAGTCACGCCCGCATGGTAATGGGCCTCATTTTGCTCTCATTTTCATCTGCGGTCTCCGTAATGAGAGGGTCCGTCTGCCCCTGCTGATCAGGACAGGAAACCCTGTAGGGTAAAAGAGCTGTGAATGGCAGGAGACCTTGGCCAACTTTTTTGGCAGAGACAGGCTCCCCTGCTCTTTGAAAATGCTTTTTGTAAGTTGTAATTATCTGGGTTTTATATTAATCAACTGGACTCCACGGTAAATGGCCTCAATGATGATCAATAGCTATCAAAACATACCTAAACGTTTCCTAAAACCTCAGCCGAATAGTATTTTCAATAAATCTCTGGGTTCATGGAACATCTAGTCTGCAGAATGGGCTTAATTGTTGCCACATGCAGCAATTCTGTAATAGCTATTATTTTAACTCCTACACATGCAATGGACAAAATAAATCAGATTTTTTTAGTTGGAATTTATTTATTAGCAATAAACCTTTGAGATGTGCCATCATTTTCCAGGGGGCACTCAGTGACAATAATACAATACAAGCACAATTTAGACATAAAGAAAAAGAGCAAAAAACATAATTAGAGGATACAAATGTAACCAAAACAAACAAACAAAATAATCAAATGATGATACAACATCAGGGGTTCATACTCCAAGCAGAGCATGAAAATGGATCATTCATATAATATCATTATATATGAGTAATATGATCTATTTATAGAAAAGTATTCATGTCGGTGATAGCAGTAATGATGCCGTTATAAAACATATTATAGAGGTGTTATTATGGGCATGTACAACTGATCCTATAATAAGAAGACGGGGGATTTTTGAACTAATGGAAAGTTCTTAATATGAGTTGATGGCCTTCATACTTAAGCTTAGTGTAGTTCTTTGAATACAATATATTTGATGCAGTGTGACACATCTCAGCGCCTTCAGTGCAGATGTGATAAGGTTCTGTATATAGAAAGTGTTTACACAGCCCATCCCCTGGATAAACAAATCCAGGAAATGGTGTAATCCTGGATTCTTGTCATTCCTGCAGAAATCGTTCTGCACCACACTATTTTTAACTTGCCTCCCCGAATCTAAGGCTGCACAATTATTATGTCCACCAAACTTATTTTGGTTCATACGAGATTATAATTATGAATCTCCAAAAGTATGATATGCACCATATTATTTCTTCTGGTATCTTGATTGTTTAAACCACATCTAATAATTTTAATTTTAATTTTACATGCTCTGAACTTGAGAGCAGGGACTTCTTTCTGTGCGCCACGATAACTTCACAGATGCAGCAGAATAGGTGGATGATGAGTCAGCCTCCATCTCGGCGACACTCTGTCACCTCATTTGCACCTATATGGCAGTCTGCACCCTCCTGGTCCATGCCGCGGCTTACTGTGAGAACATGTACCGCCGCGTTTATGTTTGTGGCTGAGGAGATGTCAACAACAACAACAACAACAGGTTTAGAGGAACAGCCTGTCTTCAAAATGCTCCTCAAACGTTAGTATGCTGCACATATCATCGTGTCACGCTGAAGGGCAATTTGAAGCATTTCACGAAGACATTTTGAGATTGAGCCGTATATCAAGATACATTTTTCCGAGGTTGAGAGTGAATGCATGCATCTTAATTGGAACACTTTTCTGGCCTTTTAAGAAGTGGTACAACCAACTATTAACAACTCAATCTGATGATTTCACTCAAGAGGTATAGCTAGCTTATTATTATTTTCTCTAATATTGCTCAAGACATTTTATGCCTTTTATTATGAGCCAGAGAGATGACAGAAAATTAGGGGAGAGACAGATGAGGAACAACATCAAGTCGTGAACACTAACTGAAGGCCTCGGACTTAAAATAACACCGGATTATGCTCCTATAACAAACAGACACCAAGTTCTATTTTAGGAGATAATGTAAACCCACAGAGAAAGGAGCCGTGTTCGAGTGGTGACTGAAATCCCTCGTGTTGAGCTGAGGTGGGACGTTGATGGCTGGACAGGGGGCGGACTAGTGGTAACTGAGTCCCTGTGGGAGGGCAAAGAGGGCATGACGAAAAAAGCCTCTTCGGTTGGGTGGGGTTTTTGCAGGTGGCGCACAGTACATCACCATAATAGGCTTAAGTAGAGGATGGAGAAAAAGGCAAGAGAGCAATGTGGAAATTGTTTCAGTCTCTGCCGATTTGTGCGAACAGATTAAATTGAATTCCTCGTCCATGATTTGACAGCAAAGACTTAAATGTGCGTACGTGTAATGAATTAGTGGCTATAATAAGACCGTTTGAGTAACAAATTACCCAACATTCTCTGTTTTTCTCTTGCAATCTACCTCTTCCTCTCTTCTTGTTTGTTTAGAGTTTGACCCGTACCCATGAAATAAAATATCCGCATTAGTAATGGTGTTTTTATGGCATCTGTTGTGTTGTTTCCTCCAATAAGACGTCATCAAAGAACACTCTGACGTATTTGGCAACGCTAACTCCACCCCTGAGCAGTGACACATCACACATCTGGTTTTACCTCATATCTCCAGTGCACCCCTGTCTCCCTGTTTATGCTGCCTTCTCCCCTTCCCTTTCTCTTCCCGTACACTTTTCCTTACTTGCTCCGTCTCTCTCTCTCTCTCTCTCTCTCTCTCTTTCCCTTTCCGTTTCTCTCCCTCTCCCTGTGATTTATTGGCAATGAATCAGGGATGAGGGAGTATGCCGGAGGAGAGATGGGAACATTCAGGGAAATGGCTGTTTCCGGCCAGACTTCATCACATCAGGATGGGAAATGGTCGGAAGAAAAGTGTGTGTGTGTGTGTGTGTGTGTGCGTGTGTGCGTGCGTGCGTGCGTGCGTGCGTGCGTGCGTGCGTGCGCGTGTGTGTGTGTGTTTCTGTGTGTGTGTTTCTCCATTATCAGACCAACTGGGGATCAGCTAAGGGCTGCTCAGACACTGAGTCCACCACGGTGAGACACAACCCCTTAATTGTCTTTTAAATGGAAGGAAAAGTCACTCTCCACACATATTACAAGACATACAGAGCTCAAGCAAAAGAATCCAGCCCACGGCTTTATTGGAATATTTAAATTGCACTATGACTTGCTGTCACAGGGAGTTTATTATGTGGCTATGGCTCACTTTTATGGGTCCGATCCCTGTGCTGTACTCCTTACCTCGTCGGGTCTTATCGTGATCGAGGGTTTGTGCGCACCCGTCACACCGGGAGCTGTGCTGTCTGAAGCGGCGAGCTGATTCTGATTAGGGACTTCCGTGGCAGATTGGTTTCAGGTGACGGGTCAAGCAAAGAGCGATGCATCAGTTTCTCTGGGCTCATTTCAACCCGTGTCGTGAGATCCGTCTGGGCTGCTTTGGTTGGCTTTCGTTCCGACGATAGAGACTTCGTGGTGGCGAAGCCGAGGGCTGAGGTGTTGTTGTTCACAAGTAATGGGTTGCCAGATGAACAGGTGGATCTGTGCAGCAACGCCAGCCATGCACATATTGTAGAAGATGGCCGTGGTGAAGAGGGAAATGACCAATCGTCATCTATTATCATGAGCTTTTTCCATAGATACTAAAAGGAAACGATTATGGACACAAGAGGAAGCAATCGTAGCTTATTAGCTTTGTTGCACCGTCAGCTTTTATTTAACCTCTTCTATTGGAGTGTAAACTGTTTACTGAAAATGGAATGGTTTGCAGACAATTAACTTTATTGTAGGCGTGACTCTGGACCGAAAAACAAAGGTACACACACACATACTGTACTGTTGCTACACAAGCATGTATTACGGCCTTCCTTCGAGTACACCAGACGGAGGTTCCCTCGGGGCTGAACTCGTGAGCTCGGTGAGAGATGGTGAAAGAGTAAGAGAGAATCTGAGGAGAAAGACATGAGAGAGTCCAGAACATCTAAAGAGACAAAAGAGCCGGAGTAAAACAACCGATCAATAAAAGTATCTTACCGGCTTTGTCATTTTCTGCAGTAACTGCTGTGAAAAGTGCTGACCAGAAGAAACGGATTGTGTGGGAATCAAGGGATCAGTGTTGCAAACAACTGCTGTTTGATTCACCATTCTCTTACACTGACCGTGCAACAATAAGCTGTTGATCCAGCCAGTACCTGTCAATGAAACTTTTCAGCCCACTTGTGTTTGAATAAAAGTCTGTACGGTGTTTGTTTTGTGACAAAGCTGCTGCGTTAAGCTCTAAATCTGAACACTACTTCTACATGCTTTATGGCACTGGTAGCTGGCAACGCTCCCACGATATATACGACCCCAGAGTTTTTGTATCATGCTGTAGTATGGCAGCAAATTACTGTGTAAACTGACCCGAAAATAAAACACAATGTCTGTAAAAGTGTACCTGAGAGACGGAAGTGTGTTCTTGTCTGACTGATGGGTCGTGGTGCTGTATGGTCTGTTTTAATACCATCACAAAATCGTAGAAAAATTACGAAATCTGGCTTTTTTTTTTACGCTCCATTTCATCCTTAAGTTCCTGACATCCGCGCTGATGGAGAGTGAAAACAGTTTTCACTTTTGATGGGTAGTAAAAAATCTAAGAGAAATTCATCAGCGGGGCAAGTGTTAGAGATGGGAGGATTAATGTGTAGAGATGGGAGGAGAGGAAAGAGAGAGAGGAGATGGCTCCATTTGTGTTGTGTTAATGAACGGAGAGCAGGACGGAATGGAAGTGAGAGGGAGAGGGTGCCGGCGTGTATTTCTCTCATTTATCACTCAGCGGCAGTTCTGTTTTTCGGGGTCATTTTAAGCTCGCAGCCTGTCTCATCTCGTCCGGGGACTCCCTGCAGTCTGCGTGCTTTGCGTGCGTGAGTCTGTGTATAAATGTGTTTGTGAATGGGGGGGGGCATACGGTTGAAAGGGGGGGAGGGGGGGGGAGGGGGTGGGTGAGTGCAAAGAGATCAACAGTCAAGATTGACGATGCTGACAAGCTATTTCATGGCAGGCGTAGCTGCTCAGAAATACCACTTAGGGCTTCATGACTCTCTGAGGAACGCACCCATGCATGCATGCACGCACACACACACACACACACACACACACACACACACACACACACACACACACGTGGAGGGGTAGTTATACAGAGCAAGAGTAGCTTCAACAGGCTTTTCACTGAAGTGGTCAAGAAGAACATTGACACACAAAGACACACACGCACATATACACACGTCCACGTATTCTGAATCCCAGAAGCATTTGAGTGTCATTAAAGTGCAGCTGTGTTTGTCTTTCCAGCACACATGGAAAACACATCAGGGACAGAGCGGGAGAGAGAGGGAGAGAGAGAGAGAGGGAGAGAGAATGGCTGCTGCCACAATACGTACAAAACAAGCACAGCACTTTGTCTCACAAACACACAAACACACACACACACACACACACACAAAAACACATTGTTCACTTTGGAGTCAATTCAGTTGCAAATTTCGGCGTTGAGTATAATGCAATGCTATAAAAACGCACTGTAGCGTGGAGGTCGCGTTGTTAAACCTAGCGATGCTTTGGCCAGATATTTAGTGCAGAGTCGTGTTCAATATTAGGCTGGGCTGTAAAATGGAGCTGGCTTTTTTTTTTTTAGTGGTGGGAAATGAATCAGTGCTTTTCACATAAAACCCGATTGGGGCGTCACCTCGCAGCTTTCATAGGTACAGTACGTAATGTTGTGATTGTGTGTCTGTGCGTGCGCGTATATGCGTATGAATGCGGCGGGCTGAGTGCTAAAACATCTGTCTTTCTTGGTAATGACTTAGGAGCCGATGGCGCCCTCAGACAGCCCTGACGCAATTAGCCTTGTCAAGCACACGCACACGCACGCACACACACACACACACACACACACACACACACACACACAAAGTAATGGCAGCTGTATACTACGAGGCTCATAGCTGCTGAAGATTATAGAAATCCCTTCACACAAGACCAATAAGTAAGTGTCTAAGAGATCTGACCGTGTGTTTAGGGGCAGCGTGTCTTCACAGCGGCTGTCTGGCCCATGATGCTCTTCGCTTATTTGTTTAGGTCACAGTCGAATTCATGCTATATGATTGATGAAAATGTTTGTCCCAAAAGCAGCTTTGTTAATTCCCATCACAACTTCCTAAATCCTAATAGGCAATATCTCAAAAATGGCAAATTTTGTCTGACCAACAGCCAAAAACATACTCAATTAACTGTCAATTAGAATATACAGATAGAACAAGTGAATGTTTTGCATGTTTGTTTAGAAATGATAATCCGATCAAATCAAATCAGTAGTCTAGTTCAGCTTCAGTTGAGAAATGTTCTTTCTACCAAACATTACAGAGGCATCAAACAATCTGGTTTCTCTTGTATTCGTCCTGTTGCGAGGAACAAAGTGCTGTAAAATGTTGTCAAATTGACTTGAAGACCAGTCATAGTGATGATGATGAACATGTATCATCGCAAACAACGAAGCTGTGTATACCCTTCATTCACACTGCCAGGGGATGACAACATAGAACCACTGTCCTAATCCCTCCAAAAGTCTGGAGTCTACTATTCAGACAGACACATATAGAAGCCGTTCAGTTGTTGCCAACAGCCATACTGCAGGCGACAGCTTCAGCTCCCCAGTCTGGGATATCATGTGTTGCTAAGCTGGATGTGGTCTTATCATAGGAAAAATACAGAAGGATTGTCTTCCTGGGGTTTCAATGCAAAGTAAACAACACGTTTTGAATTTCTTTCCATCTGTTTTCCCCATCGCTGCCTCTGTGTGATGGTCTCTCTGACTCCATCTCCTTAATGTTTCTGTGGTGTCTTCTGTCGGTCTCTAATATCGACCTCTTTTTTTTTTTTCTTCCTGTGTGTTTGTGTGTGTGTGTGTGTGTGTGTGTGTGTGTCTCTTTGTGGTGGTGCATGATTTCCACAGCTGTGTGTGCATGTCTGTCTGTGCAGCAGATATCTGGGCTCAATCCATCCCACATACCTCTGTCAGCTCGGAACTGCTTAAACCCAGCCAGCCTGGAGTTCACACAGGAGACAACACACATACTGTACATACTGCTCACACACACACACACACACATACATACATACATACATACAAAGACCAACAAACAAAGATGTCTGTCTGCGTTTCAAACACGTTAACATGAGCCACACAAATGCAGAAAGACACACTCGGAGTCTCTTCCTGAACATGACCTTTCTCTTTGATGGCTCCGGCTATGTTGGCCTGTCCCGGCTGTCTCCTCTCTCCTTCTCGTCTCGTTGCTGCCACTCTCCTTCATGTTGAACTCCGCCTGCCGGAGTCATCCCATCTTTCCTCCGCCCACTCTGGCTCTTCACCTCTCTTTCTCAGCGTCTCTTTCAACAGCAGTAGATGCTATCGCTCCACACTGGAGGTCATCACTGGTGCGTGTTTGGATTTTACCCCTATTATTGTTGTCATGCAGCTAAACCCGGCTTGAACTGATGAATCTCAGCTGCCTGTGTGTGTACGTGTGTGTGTGTGCGTGCTTTTGCTTTCAGGGTGTGCGTCCTGACATTTAGGAACCTAACCACTGGATCTGGCATGGTAAAATTGCCAGCATGCTTTTGACCCTTTTTTGACATTTTGTTTGTCTCTGTGCCCTATTAACCCGAGTAATTATTATAATCGAGCAGCACACACCACTGATAATATTTATCCACAACCCCTTACAGGAAACTGCAGCGTGGTTGTTGTTTCCCACCCCCACAGGGATGATATTTAACCAGGACCCCCAGGCTCCTCTCACCCTTTCAGGATCAGGCCAGAATAAATGACATGAGGAAATTAAACCTGGGTGCTATTTTCAGAGTCACATTTCATACATCCGTGCCTTAAGTGTTCATTGAGCAGCAGTAATCTGTGATATGACTGACTATATTGTGTTGAGCATCAGGTTTTAACTGAAGGTGATGATTTTGGATTGAGACGTCAGAATTTCCCTCAGAATTTGGTTCTTGGCAGGAAGAAAATCCGCCGAAGCAGAATATAGACCATCTGAAGCTCTCATGTGAAAAAAAGCAATAACAAGAACTGATCAAAATCTTTCTTTAAATTGAAGTAAGTTTGAGCGTTAATCAGTCACAATGAGCATAAAATGACTACATCCTGTATGTCTCTGTTCTCCACCACCCCCTCTCTCCTCACCTCTCTCTTTGTCTAAGCTGACGTCCAGCTGTTTGGATGTGTCACTGCAGTACAGATGCTGCAGATTTTTCTCTCTCGAAACAAACAGAGTCCTTTTGTTCCAGATCTCTTTCAAAGGCCTCTCTCTTTCAAAGGCATACGGGCGGAGCAGGGGGAAAACACTCGAGAGCCGAGTTCAATCCCTTGATGTGACTCCTACTGGTTGGTTAGGGCACCTGCATGGAGGGTAGTTGGATCAAATGGGGCTTGTTATAGCCTTCCGGTGAAGGTGGCGGGTGACAACGAGGCCCATGCCTGTCTCTGCCTCCCCAGAACAGCAGCAGCAGTGGCACAAGAAGTGACAACAAAAAAATGGGCTTTCCAAAATCGAGGTGAAATGTGTTTGAGGAGTTGTTTGTGTCTCCGTCGGGAATGGAACAACGGGTTGTGGGAGGAGGAGAAATGGTAAGAGGGAGACGAGGGAGGCATTCACTGGAGACGGTTAGATTTGCGGCTTGCGTCAAAGCACAAAGTGCCAGAGATTAATTAAACTTCCCCTGTTTCGGAGGTGTGTGTATGTGTGAGTGAGTATGAGTCAGAGCAGCGATGAGTAGGAGAGAAAACATGTTAATCGCCTTCACGATTAATGCCAAATTGCAGGAACATAGAATTTTACATAACAAACGCTCCACCTGCACAAAGAAAGAACAAAGTGTTGAGACAAGTGAAGGAAAGCTATCCGATGGGGCCCAACAATTTCGCGCCGCGTGCCTCATGAAAGTCTACTTGAACATGCGCTTTGAGTGTTTCTTTGTGCTTTTCGTGTACGTTTCCCCCTCAGAGCAAGTAGTCAATCCCCTCCGCCGGACCCACTGTGTGTGCTTTTTCAGTTTAACCCCGCCGTGACCCCACGCCGCTTTTGGGTTGGCCTGAGACTGTGAATTTAAAGGCCAGGAAGCAAGAAGTGGGGCTAGAAGGAGCAGTTACTACCCGTCCTAACAACCAGCAGCTGATCAAACACATACGTTCACACGAACATGCACGGCCATAGACTGGGTTAGATATTGGGGAATTGGAGAGAAGTACGCACAAGGCCTTCATGTAGAGCACATGCAGCTGTCCTGTGCGTACATGCTCAGAAATGTATCTAGCACACTTTGACTAACACGGCATAAATGAGGCACATTATAGACTTGTTTGTTTTCCAAATGGAATCTGTTGATTGGCAACGCATACGTGCTGTGAATATCTGTCCCTGCATTATACTCGTGCTGGTGAACATCGCCGTGCTCGCGTCAGAAGATGCATCGATGAGACAATTGATCCAGACGGTCATCGCGATTGCAAGGTCGAAACTTTCGAAAGCTTTTGTGTCCGTTTTTCTCTTTTCGCCATCTTTTTCTCTTGTCCCACCGACTGTCCGACTCTCTACGCAAGCTCTCTATATGTTGTGCTTCCTCATTAGGTTTTCACGACTGATTGCAGCCAGATCCACCCACACAAAACGCACCCTCGCCTCGCTCTCTCCGTAGATGTTGTGGTCGTTGATTAAAGCAGTTTTCCAAAATTGAAAAACAAAAGAATGAAGGCTATTAATGAATAGATTGCAGATAGACAGTCGCAGCTTGTCATCGCCGAGGTCATCAGTCTGTGACCGGCGCTATCTGTGAGATCGTCACCGTGCAGCAGCAGCAGCAGCAGCAGCAGCAGCAGGTGTGACATCATTTGAGTAGATGGTAGCACTGGAGACAGCTCCATTTCACAAGTTGAAATGGTACCATGTGACTCACAGATGACCTTTCAGCTTCTCCTGTGTGTGTGTGTATCCGTGCGTGCGCACGTGCGCGCGCTCCCATCCATTCCCCGAAATTGGTTTACAAAACCTATGATGTCAGCAGGCCGTTTTTATAATGTCTTTTTAGACCTTGTGAAACCACAAGATTGCAATATCATATCCCCCACATTGTATGAATGTATTTTTCTTCAGCCACTTATCACGTTTATAGGTTTTATATTTATAGGGTCCTCTCATTACTGCTGTGCCTCACACTGAACTCCACACATGCATCTGCAAGCAGAGAGTCCTGCTACTGTATGAGAGGGGCTTCCTGCTAACATGTGACTATGTATGTGATCCTGAGTGAAAGTCATCCGTTTCTTACTGAGAATGGTAGTGAGACTCCATTTATTTGTTACATTTGCACCTCATTGATTGGTTAGAAATGGTCAATATTTTACCTTTATTATATTTGAGAAATATACACCATATATCAAAGTGGTAGAGATGGTGTAGAGATTTCAGAGACCTAAAAGACCACTTGCCAAAATGTATTATTCCAGAGCTACTGAACAGTTTCTTTACATCATTTGGTTTTATTCCTGACCATCTGCCATGTTTTTGCACATTTTACTCCTATGCAGCTGTATAGAGCAGTAAAAACCTAATTAAAAGTCTAAGTATTTGTGATGCTATTTATGCTGTCATGGCTGTTGAGAGAATCTTAACAGCTGCTTTGCGTACTGTTTCTCCTCAAGACCCGAGCCCGCCGCTGCAGCCTGAGCAGATGAATGCTCGGGCCCTTAAATCAAGTGTAAAATAAAGTCGGACGGAGAGAGATAAAGAAAGCAAGGAGGGGCTTATAATTGGAGGAGCCAGGCACGCAGTTTGGTCCGGTGAAAAGAAGAGTGGAAAGGAGTTGGTATGGAGACGGGGAGCAGACAGTCATGGAGACAGAAAGGGAGGGATTTGAGGGAAAGAATGAGTGAAACCTTAGTACCTGAGGCGTGGGCTGAGGCCTTTAGCTGCTGGTGCCAGAATGTGTTTTTACGAGCCTGCGGTCAGACAGAAATAAAAGGCAGCCGAGCGGCTGAATGGTTCATCACACATACACACACACACACGCATGCACGCACACGGTTCAATGGCCTTTCACAGTTTGGTTTTATAATGTCACAGTTATCCAATGTCTCCAACCCCCATAATGCAGTGTGACTGAACAAGCAGCGCACTCTCCTCAGTGGTACGGATGTAGGGAGCGAGGGAAGGAAGAGAGGAGAGGTATGGGAGGGAAAAGAAAGCATTTGCAACACCTCCGTCTTCCTTTCAACGGCGCCAAGGGCCTAGAAAGAGGTTCTCTTATGTTCTTTGGAGTCATTATATAGATTTCATGGTCAGTTAGTCCAATTGTTGACTTGTTTTACACAATCCTTTTGGGGGGGGGGGGTTCTCTCTCTCTCTGTTATTTGTCTTTTCCACATGTTTTGTCATTTCCCTTTAGTATTTCTTATTACCAGTAACTTTCAATGACTTTAGCGTTCCCGATTATGGCGTGAACCCCCAAATTCCTTTTGGGTTATTTGTATAACACAAAGGAATTTGGTGGTTCATGCCATCATGCTTGAGAGTCTATTGAGAAAAGACCTAAAGCAGGAGTAAGTAAGTTCAGCGCGAGTAGAAGCAGGAGAGTGATGATTCAGCGAGCAGAGGTTATCTCAGGTTCCTCTTGTACAGATGTGATGGGGTAAGTGGCGAGTGACCTCGCTGTAACAGGAGACGGAGGCTCTTTAGCACAGAGGGTGTATGTGTTGTGATGTAAGTGACAGATGGAGAAAATGGAAATACTTTGGATCGATCCCGTCGATGCATAAAGGCTCCTGAAAGAGGACACGGGCTTCTATGTACAGAACGCAGAGTGGTACTCGGTGCCGTTGCCATGGAAATGCTGAACAAGTGATGGATTATTGGAAAGGGACAGAAAAAGATTGACAGTTTTTTTTTTTCATTATTAGGACAGCCCTTTTCCATCTTTTACACTGTCTCAGAAAAGGAAGAGCAGAGGAGCCCGAGACTCACAGTTGCATCACGAACAATTTATATGCAACTCTTAACTGGCCTTTTATTGAAGCCCGATCAGCGTTAATCACAGTAAAGCCTCGGTTGTTGCTGCGAGTGTGTGTCCACATTCTGCACAAAAGGCTAAAGAGCTCCGATTCATTTTGTTACTGCGCGAACACGTTACACAGCAGCAGTAGCATGACTAATGTTATGCTATCGGTCCCATGGTCCCATACACCCACACACACGCACGAATAAAACAAAGCTGCTTCCTCCTTTTCACTTTTTCCTCCATTACTCTCCCACTCACATGGGAATACCATGTAATGCAGCGCACACACATACATGTACACACACACACACGCACGCACGCACGCACACCTGCACACGCACGCACACCTGCACACCTGCACACGCACACGCACACACACACACTAAGCTATATATGCTCATTTTCATTTATAGTTTGTGGTGGACATCATATCCTGTGTTTACTGTAGCTGTTTGTCTCATTCAGCTGTCTCTCACCGAGGTAAACAGTCTATATTTGTGCGTGTGTGTGTGTGTGTGTGTGTGTGTGTGCGTGCGTGCGTGCGTGCGTGTGTGTGTGCGCCCGCGTGTGTGTGTGTGTGTGTGTGTGTGTGTGTGTGTGTCATTGTTCTGTAGAGGTTTAGGTCAGCGTGTGAAGGGGACATTGCGGCTGCATATTTCCCAGAGGTTCCTTGCAAGGCTCGACCCAATATAGAGCTGGTGCAACTGACCCATGTCAGCGGTTGTATGGAAGTGGAGTATGCAACGTATGTTTGTGTGTGTGTGTGTGCATTGTTTTAAACATAATGTGCATATGGGTGAGGTTACGGGCGGTCTGAGTGTGCGTTCGTCTTTGTATGTGAGAGACCGAGAAAGGGAGAGACTGTGTATTCTGTTTGTTGCAGCATTAGCATTCCTCAGCTTTGACGGACAGAATGGGAATGAAATGCTTCTTTCATGTGGCCACATTCTACTTTGTGTGTGTGTGTGTGTGTGTGTGTGTGTGTGTGTGTGTGTGTGTGTGTGGGGATTTTTTCTCAAGAATCGTTGAGATAGAGAGGGGATACTTTACCCCCTTCAGTGGTAAACTGCTTTCAGCACTGTACTATTAAGGGCTATTGTTAGAGTTACTCATGACCTGGTCATGACATGGGAGTGTGTGTGTGTGTGTGTGTGTGTGCGTGTGTGTGTGTGTGTGTGTGTGTGTGTGTGTGTGTGTGTGTAGCTGTGTGTATGGGCTGTTTGAAACTGTTTGTGTGCCATTCTTCAGGCTCTACCCACTAATAAAGGAGTGCTTAGCCATGGAGTTCACCTTTCCCCCTATAATTGCGCTCTCCCTCTCCCTCTATCTCACCCACACACACACACACACACACACACACACACACACACACACACACCACCTCAACCATACTCAAGCTACCCTGAAAAAACCTTTTCAGTAAAAGAGGAGCCTTAAGGCAGTCGTCGAGCCATTTGCAGGAGGCTTAAATGAGTATAAAATAAGAAGTTTGGTGAGTAGGTGCTCTCTACTCTCAGAAGAAGAGTTTCAGTGGTGAGTCCGCCTTTGCTGCACCGGATTCCAATTGTGTACTCAAGCAGAAGCAAATCACAGCAAACAATTCATGCACTTTGTGAAATGAAAAGTGCAATATTTTCCTCTGAAATGTAGTGTAATGGAAGGAGAATGTAGCATAAAACAAATAAAAGTACACTCAAAGCTGTAACTTGAGTTCTGTTTTAGAAGTGTGAGCGGTAGGCGGCTTAGGGAAGACTTCACTGTGGAGATGTTGGATGTGATGAGAGAGACAATCATGTTTCTGTCTGTGAATACGTGTTCGTGTGGAAATGATAATAACGATTATAAATTGGTTTGTAATGTACCAGGAATTTGTGTCTGGAGACACTGGTGCAGACATATTGATTACCACCATAGCAACATAAGTACATACAGGCACAACAGGACCTCACAGACAGCGCAGAGGAGTGTGTGTGTGTGTGTGTGTGTGTGTGTGTGTGTGTGTGTGTGTGTGTGTGTGTGTGTGTGTGTGTGTACGTGTGTGCGTGTGTACGTGTGTACGTACGCATTGTGCAGTGTTTTATTGCTGTGGATTCCTCACTTTTTTTTCAAAGGGTGGGAGGGTGAGAAGGATCATGGGTGGGCCCCAAAGAGACCCTTTAGAGATGGAGACGCCACTTCAGAAAACACTCAGCCTTCACAAAATGGAGGGAGGAGTGGACGGAGAGTCGATAGAGGGTGAAGGGCAAGACTGGGTATCAGATTTTCCATGGAGTTAGACGATCATCAGAATGTGTGTGTGTGTGTGTGTGTGTGTGTGTGTGTGTGTGTGTGTGTGTGTGTGTAGCATTAGTGGTGTTTGATTTGACCATTTGCCAGCTGGAGTATGGGTGTTATTCCCTCAGCTCCAACAGCTACATGCTGAAATACTTCCTGGTTTTAGGTCAGGTTTTTTCCCAGCAGTGCTTCGGAGGTTGTTTACCAAAGATAGCTTTAATGAATAGGCTCTTTACAAAATATATAATTCATTCTCTGCTGGATGTGTTTTCCTGAGAGTTTTGTCCGTCTTCCTCCTCCTCTGTCACAAATTCTTTTTTTCCCCCCTTTGCTCTCTCTCTCTCTCTCTCTCTCTCTCTCTCTCTCTCTCTCTCTCTCTCTCTCTCTCGCTCTCTCTCTCTCTCTCTCTCTCTCTCTCTCTCTCTCTCTCTCTCTCTCTCTCTCTCTCTCGGGCTCTGCTTCGCTCAGTCACACACGCACACACACTTCAAACCTATTTTCACATTAGTCTCTGCAGGGCCGTCAGCCATTAATTGTGTCCCAGACTGGGACGAGAGAGAAAGTGTGGCTGTGAGTGCTGGGTGTGAGCAGAGGAGTGGCAGGCAAGGCTGGGCACAGCTCTCTCCAGAGGAGGAAGTCGCTCTCTCATATCGCTGCCCACATCCATCCTCAGAATAATCGTCCAAATTCACCGCTGAGTGTTCACCGTCCCTGAAGATGTTAGTCATTAGAAGAAAATAGGTTGTTTCCTCAAGGTTTACCTCAGGACAGCGCAATCAGTACATGCGCTATTAGGAAGAAACAGTGAAGCATTTCCTATTTCCTGAAAACTGTTCTTACTTTTCTTAATTTTTTAGGCTCCGTCTTTGCTGCAATCAGGGATTTTATTGCAGCGTTACAAACCTATGAAGACTAAATATTCTAAAAGATGTCTTTTTTTTGACTGTGGGTGTCCCTGAGCAGCGCCTCTCCTTTTGTTTCTCTTCAATAGGGCAATATCAAAAAAGACAACTTCATTGCTTTGTTTCACATTTCTCTCTGCCCTTGATTCAAATCCTAATATTTTCCTGTCATCTGTCCTCTTTTGTCTATTTTGTAATATTTCCCAGTTGGACAAGATTCACTTGGTTTTCCATATTTATTTAATTGCCTCTTCAGCTCTGTTTTATTATGCTACCGTTCCCTCCGTTTGAAAGCCCTCATTAATTGCCTGACTTATATTGATGCATTTTTTTTTTCCCCAAGCACTGAAAAGAAAATGAATAAATCTTTTAGAATATAAAATAAACATTGAGAACAGACTCACCGCATGCAATATGTTCATAATTTTTCTAGTTTAGTAGTTTGAAACTGCTGGTGCAAGGGGAATGTGACTTCCCCCCCCCCCTCATAATATCCAATAATATGTCTCAATATATTTGATGAGGTTGTATAAGTCAGCGCTATGAATCTCATGACTCGCTTTGTCTCCTCAGGTGACGTCGGAGCAGCTAGTGATGCTCTTGGAGCTTCTGCTCGAGGAAGAGGAGCTGAGCGGGGCAACATTGCGCGCTCTGCAGAGAACTTACAACCTACAGAATCAAGACGCTGAGGTAAGACCACACACACACACACACACACACACACACACACACACACACACACACACACACATGCAAATATTCACCCACACACACATGCTCAGACAAGTGAGCATATGCATCCGAGCTCCATGAACTCCCTCCAGTAATGAAATGTAGACGGTTTCCTCTCCATTCTCATCCCAAGGCACATCGCTTGGTAATGTGTAGTAAATTCTGCTGTAATAGCAGCTCTTTTCTTTACAGCCGCCATTACTGACTAAATCCCACAAGTATTTCCTTAATGTTTTAGTACTGCGCAGTGTTCCTTAATGGTACTATTAACGATGTTTGTGAGAGAGAGAGAGAGAGAGAGAGTGTGAGTGTGTGTGTGTGTGTGTGTGTGTGTGTGTGTATTTCTTGTCTGTGTTTGTGCTCTGCAGCTGTGTGTGTTGGCGGCTGAAGAGCTCTTTACTGTACAGCTCTCAGTACAGGAGCTTCAGTGTGAAAACACAGCTGCAGCTAGAACCCGTAAACTGTCCACGCTAGCCTCCGTTGTTAACACATGGCTCGTCTTGAAAAGAAAAACTTGATACATATTTCGTTTTTTTTTTTTTTTTTTACAAGTTCTTATTAATTATGTGAGCTGTTTTGTTGGGGCCGTGGTGCATATAATGGGGCTCAGATGCTCTGTTGTACGTGGCCAATTGAGCAGTTATTGTATTGAATCCAGACATTTAAAGTTTCATCAAAAGACATTTTTATTATTTACATTCCAAACTCGCAGTCAGGCCACTCGATCAAGTTCTCACAAATATAAAAAACGAAAGACATTTTAACGTATTTCTCTCACTTTATTAGCCTGAAGTCTGATTCTGTGAATTTATTCTGCCCTTGATGTTACCATCTTGCATTTAATTTAAGTACTTAACCTCGCGGTCAACAAGCCGAGGCCACTTTGCGTTTGGCCTTGAGTCCGGCTTTAGGTTCACGCCTCTTTAGTCAGACTTCCTGGCATATGAAAGCAGATTCTCATCTGCAATTTCCAGGAAAAACTTCCAGTGTTCGCTAAAAATACACAGGGCCATTATGCACAAAGTCATGCATGGAAAGGCACACTCTTTCTCTCATACGCAAACATACACACTCCTGCGCGCACCTGCCTAAAGGCAATGGTCCTGTCCTAATGTTAGTAATCTCATTCAGAGGAGGTTAATCACCTACATCTCTCCTCATAAATGTGGCCATTTATTCTCCTCTCTCTCCCTCTCTGGTCTGATTGTATTCATCTTCTAACTCAGCTTTTCTTCGTCTGGTACTGCACCCTCTTCAGATAAATGATCCGTTTAAAATTCTTGGACAAACACAAGACTGAGTGCAGTGCAGCCTCTGTAGCCCCTCGCTGTTTTACTCATAGAGAATAGCAGTTTTTTTTTTAGTGGATGAATACTGGATTATGAGAGTTCTTCTCATGGCTTCTGAAGAACGGTTGGTAATACATCGACATAGATTGTTCACCCTATAATACAACTGTGTCATCGGTATAAATCTCTTCTGATGATGATTTCATACCACCTCAATAAGGGACGTTCCTGATTTCCTATTTAACAAATTTCATGAATCCATTATATAAGGTATTTTCTCATTACATCTCACCTCCTTACAACTCAATATGGCGATAGAAGCACAGTGCGGCGTTACGTACTGTTTCACCACCTGTTAGTTGCTGAGAACGTCTCCCTCCAAGCAGTTTATAGCGCTACGCTTGTGCAACGAATGCGATAAAGAAGCTTGTATCTGGGTCAAAGGTGCCGAGAAGGCTGGCGTGCAAGCTAAAGATTCTGTGAGTGGGATTTGCGTGACCATGTACACGACAGTGGAAGGAAATATGGGGCCGACCACCACCACCAGCGGCGTGCGTGCAGAGGGGCCGCTTTGTGAACGGTGCGAGTGGCCATGAATACGAGTGCGAGTGCGCCTGTGAGCCGGAGCATGTGTTCGCATGTATGAGGGAGAGAGAGAGTGCATGACTGTTCCCATTCCTGTCATATGAGCCTCATGTGATGCAAGATGCTGTGTGACTCTTACGTCCGCGCGTGCACGTACGTGTGCGTGTGCAGTTTCCGTAGCGCATTTCTGATTTTGCGAGAGCGAACTCGCACGCTTGTGTGCGTTCGAAGGCCATCTGTCGGTCGAGCACACAGGACGCATTGTCTGCTCGCGCCCAGGTTAGGCCGACTCCAGCGGCGACCGGAGACGTCGCTGGAACACATCAACGCCTGGGTCCACAGAGACGAGCGAGAAAGAGGAGAGTTATAATAAACCAAGGAGTGTCTAAGTAGAAACTACAAAAAAGAAGTTAACTCAAGTTTATTTGTAGAGCCTTTCATCACAATGACGGTCTCAGTGGGCTTCACAGACTGGAAACAAAAACAGAAAGAAGGAAAAACTTCCCCTAAAAAAACCCCCTGTAATGGTAAAAAATTGAGGAGGGAATCCCCGTCCAGTCCTGAACGTTAGGAGGGAAACAATAATGGCAGCTATAATTAGATAGCGTGATGGAGCACAGATATAAAATCTGAGCGGTAATCGATTAGTTGGTTGACAGTCAATGAAGCGTCACATCTCATCTTTTAAACTCTATGTTTATTAGTTTGTTTTGGTTAGCTTAGAATGAGCCCTTAATATCTGCACATCTTCACCGCGTTGCACTGCCACGTTTGATTTAAACCATATTTTAAGCAGTATGTATACGTTATGAATATAACTGTTAGTTGCAGCCCTTAGTTGAAAGGAAAGTTGAGGAGATTTCCTCTTTTTATACAGTATGCACTCTGCTTACAAGTCAAGACTACCCGTAACATTACGCATTGCATCTTCTCTTCATACATGCTTTTGCGTGTTTTGTCTATTAGATTCTTTTGTTGGTCATGGCGAGTGCGAGCACACACGGAGTACGTTAGTGTCGGAGTCGGCGGTGGTGGTGTAGGGGGAAGGAGGGGTAGGGGTGCAGTAATAAATGGAGGAATGTCACCGTGTTATTGCATGTGCTGTCAGAGAGAGAGAGAGAGAGAGAGAGAGAGAGAGAGAGAGAGAGGCCCAGCGAGGGGGGTAAGGAGAGGTGCACCAGGCAGCTGCTCTGCCCCAGGGCTCTCCCCAGGAATGTAGCCCAGCGCAGGGAACAGCTGCCGGGGCTACGCGGGCCAGAAGGGCAGCGCTGGCACCAGAGGGCACACATACTGTACACACTCGTGCACACTCCCACTTTCATGAATGCAGACACACACACACACACACACACACATGTATCCTCGTTCCCATGTGGGTAGACGATAGGAGAGCATGCAACACTTAACTTTTCCCTTTGTCTGATTTGGGATTTTTGCAGCTTTTCCAGAGTAAACGGAGGCAGAGAATACAAGGATAAAGGGACGATTTTAAATTTGGACAAAAGAGGAAGTAGAAAGTCCTCCTGAATCCAATTAACTTCATGCTTATTTAGGAGGTTATGGAGGTAATGTGAGGATTTAAATGTGTTTGTTCTAAATGGAGCACTGCTCTATCTCCATTCTCATGCTGCGTAAACAGATTGGGCAGCGCAGCATTTCTGGCACAAACCAAACAAAGCTAAAGCGTGTGAACACTGTCGCAGGTAGATCCATTTTGGCTCCTTTCTAGAGTGCTACCGCAAAATGAGTCTCTGTACAAGCGCTGTAGAAATGCCCAAAGCTTGAGCTTGAGAATCAATCACCCACGCTTGGTCCCTGTACTCTCCAAAGGACTAGTTTATTTTCCTGAGTGTGTGGACATAGTTATGGAGGAGATAGAAATGCCCACGAAAAAAGAAAAAAAAAAAAAACAGCCAAAGGAAACGATCAGGCTTTAAAGTAGTGACAGTGCTTTAAAAGAGTTTTCATCTTCATTTTTCTCATCGCTCTTCCGTCTCTTTTATCATCCTCTGTCGGTCTCCTCCACAAGTCCGTATCCATGTACACGTGCACTGTGTACCCACACACACACACACACACACACACACACACACGCACACGTGCACGTGCACGCCCATAGCAGATGATGAAGGATGATGGCTGAGGCAGGGACAGAGCCAGTCTCTGATCTCTCCTGTAACCGCGGCAACAGAGCTCCTATTGATCCTCTGGGAGAAAGGCCAGGCATTAGCTTTTACACACACACACACACACACACACACACACAGATACACACATACAGTAACAAAAACACACACGCACACACAGTGGACATACGCATGCACCTTGTCAGAGAATTGAATGGAACTTTTAAACATGAACTTTACATTGAGGTGGTTTCCTTTCTAAAACAAAGTTCACGTCTGATTGTGGATGAATCTCTTCATTGGCTTCCAGCTTCGTCAGATGAGCCGTTACTGTTACTGTTACTATTACTGTTACTGTTACTATTACTATTACTGTTACTGTTACTATTACTGTTACTGTTACTGTTACTATTACTGTTACTGTTACTATTACTGTTACTGTTACTGTTACTGTTACTATTACTGTTACTGTTACTATTACTGTTACTGTTACTATTACTGTTGCTATTACTGTTACTGTTACTGTTACTGTTACTATTACTGTTACTATTACTGTTACTATTACTATTACTGTTACTGTTACTATTACTGTTACTGTTACTGTTACTGTTACTGGCATCGAGGGAGACCTGCTCACATTAGTGTGTGAGTGCACTGGCCAAAAGCATAAAAAAAAAGAAATAAACATGTTATACATCTTTGCCATCATCTACTTTTTTATGATTTTCTTTTTTTCCATTAGTGGTATAAACTATGTTTAACAGTCATTTATCCCTCATAACTTCATAATGTCTCGTAGAGGAGTCACGTTGGTAAAGCTTTCATGTGGTCAGCTTTGAATGAACAACATACACTCTGAAACACCGCTGACCTTACATCACTTACATAAGGTTGTTTTCATGTATGACTTTACTTTTTTGTAGGATTTAACTTTTTTTTTTAAACGCTTATAATATTCTTTTCTTTGACTTCTTGGTTCCGTGTCGGTCCATGTTGACAACATTGTGCTTCCATTCTCTAAAATATTGAAATGTTTATATCAAGGCTGGATTTTAAATACTGAAATGAATACTTTAGTTTCTGATTCCATTAATAGTTGTTGTATTTTCTCCTCTGTTTTGGTTTCAGGTCAAACATCGCTGGTGTGAGCTGGTGGTCAAACATGCGTACACTCAGGCCTACGGAGATGTGGAAACCTTTCTGGTTCACGACCAAGTAAATACACACAACCGTTGAACATTAATCCTGTTTGATACAATGAAACACTTTTACACGGAGAGAACGTGAATAAATACAGTAATTGATTGTGTGTGTGTGTGTGTGTGTGTGTGTGTGTGTGTGTGTGTGTGTGTGTGTGTGTGTGTGTGTGTGTGTGTGTGTGTTTTAGGCCATGGGTGTGTATCTGTACGGGGAGCTGATGGTTCAGGAGGACCCTGAGCAGCAGGCTCTGGCCCGTCGTTGCCTCTCATTGGTCCGGGAAGAAATTGACCAATCGGCACTTAGAGTGGTGGAGAAGATGGTTCTCTGACATTCAAGGTAAAGTCTCTCTCTCTCCGTTTGTCATCGCCTTTGTGTCGACCGCGCTGCGTTTCGTGCCATTTTGTGTCCTTGACGATATTGTTAAAGTTAAACTGAGAAGCAAAATGCAAATCTTCATCTTCTTCTTTTGCACTTTTTGTTTCTTCCAACCGCACATTAAATTAGTGGAATTCTACTTTTATCATAACTTACATGAAGAGGTCTTCTAACAAGCTGAACCAGAAAAGTAGAAATACATTTGTGTAGCTTTTTTTTTTGTGAATGTCAGCCTACTTATTGTGTATTCTTTTTCCATTATATAAGTATTTCTACACATGAAAAGAGAATATTCCTATCTCATATCTGACCTTAAGAACATCTTTGTGTTGGACCTGATCCTGATTCCATCTGCCCCAGCGGACAGTCCACACTTGAGTCACTTGGCTACCTATTCTTCACATTCCACTCTGATCCCATTGAGTGTGTGTGTGTGTGTCAGTGTGTGTGTTTGTAGACTTAGAATGGGGCCTTTCCGTGGTTTCACAGCAGCACCATCAGATGTGTTTGTCAGAGAAGGAATTCGGGAATGTGTTCCTCAAACAAACGAGAGAGGGAAGAAAGAAAAAGAGAGATGCCGGGTCAGCGAGCGTTTTCTGAAGGGCTCAGGGCGGCCTCTACTCGATGTGGGATGAGTTTTACACCGGTGACCATGAAATTCCTCCATAACAGCAACTATCACTCATTGAGCTTTTTGATGACTCAGAACAGTGAGGGGTTTATTGGTCTCACACCAAATGAAGCGAAGAGAGAAATCTATGCTTTAGACAGAAACGGGAGGAAGAAAGAACGCCGAAGGGAGGACCGTAGTGAAGACGGGTCTCTTTGAAGCTGCTGCTCTTTTCATAACAGTCCTGCTATTACTGACACCAACCTCTAAATAATGAGAGCAGGCAGTTAATCACGTCTTTGCTCGACAATTGAACTGTAGTAACCCAGCGATTCCTCAAAGCTTCTAAACAATACAGTAGCATTGCTGCATCGACCAAACAGAAAAATGCGAAAATAGGAGAGAAGAAATCCTCACATTTTGAGGAGCGGAAACAAGCAAATGTTTGGCATTGTTGCTTTCAAATCGATTAAGCGATTGTCAGAATATAAACTTAAT